>NW_027453899.1:0-125943 GCF_040206685.1 Ascaphus truei | reverse complement strand
TTTCAACCCTAACCCTAACCCTAATCCAACCCTCACTTTTAACCCTAACCCTAACTCCACCCATTTTTAAGCCCCTCCCACTTTTCTATTAAGCCCCGCCCACTTTTCTATTAAGCCACACCTATTTTTAAGCCCCTCCCACCATTTTTAAGCCCCTCCCACTTTCTATTAAGCCCCGCCCACTTTTCTATTAAGCCACACCTATTTTTAAGCCCCTCCCACCGGTTTTAAGCCCCTCCCATTTTTCTATTAAGCCCCTCCCACTTTTCTATTAAGCCACGCCCGTTTTTATGCCACTCCCACCGTTTTTAAGCCCCTCCCACTTTTCTATTAAGCCCCTCCCACTTTTCTATTAAGCCACACCTATTTTTAAGCCCCTCCCACCATTTTTAAGCCCCTCCCACTTTCTATTAAGCCCCGCCCACTTTTCTATTAAGCCACACCTATTTTTAAGCCCCTCCCACCGGTTTTAAGCCCCTCCCATTTTTCTATTAAGCCCCTCCCACTTTTCTATTAAGCCACGCCCGTTTTTATGCCACTCCCACCGTTTTTAAGCCCCTCCCACTTTTCTATTAAGCCCCTCCCACTTTTCTATTAAGCCACACCTATTTTTAAGCCCCTCCCACCATTTTTAAGCCCCTCCCACTTTCTATTAAGCCCCGCCCACTTTTCTATTAAGCCACACCTATTTTTAAGCCCCTCCCACCATTTTTAAGCCCATCCCACTTTCTATTAAGCCCATCCCACTTTTCTATTAAGTCCCACCCACTTTTCTATTAAGCCACACCCATTTTTAAGCCCCTGCCACCGGTTTTAAGCCCCTCCCACCGGTTTTAAGCCCCTCCCATTTTTCTATTAAGCCACACCCATTTTTAAGCCCCTCCCACCGTTTTTAAGCCACTCCCACTTTTAAACCCCACCCACTTTCAACCCTCACTTTCAACCCTAACCCTAACCCTAACCCTAATCCAACCCTCACTTTTAACCCTAACCCTAACTCCACCCATTTTTAAGCCCCTCCCACTTTTCTATTAAGCCCCGCCCACTTTTATATTAAGCCACACCCATTTTTAAGCCCCTCCCACCGTTTTTAAGCCCCTCCCACCGTTTTTAAGCCCCTCCCACTTTTCTATTAAGCCACGCCCGTTTTTATGCCACTCCCACCGGTTTTAAGCCCCTCCCACTTTTCTATTAAGCCCCGCCCACTTTTCTATTAAGCCACACCCATTTTTAAGCCCCTCCCACCGGTTTTAAGCCCCTCCCATTTTTCTATTAAGCCCCTCCCACTTTTCTATTAAGCCACGCCCGTTTTTATGCCACTCCCACCGTTTTTAAGCCCCTCCCACTTTTCTATTAAGCCCCTCCCACTTTTCTATTAAGCCACACCTATTTTTAAGCCCCTCCCACCATTTTTAAGCCCCTCCCACTTTCTATTAAGCCCCGCCCACTTTTCTATTAAGCCACACCTATTTTTAAGCCCCTCCCACCGGTTTTAAGCCCCTCCCATTTTTCTATTAAGCCCCTCCCACTTTTCTATTAAGCCACGCCCGTTTTTATGCCACTCCCACCGTTTTTAAGCCCCTCCCACTTTTCTACTAAGCCCCTCCCACTTTTCTATTAAGCCACACCCATTTTGAAGCCCCTCCCACCGTTTTTAAGCCACTCCCACTTTTAAACCCCACCCACTTTCAACCCTCACTTTCAACCCTAACCCTAACCCAACCCTCACTTTCAACCCTAACCCTAACCCTAACCCTAATCCAACCCTCACTTTTAACCCTAACCCTAACTCCACCCATTTTTAAGCCCCTCCCACTTTTCTATTAAGCCCTGCCCACTTTTCTATTAAGCCACACCCATTTTTAAGCCCCTCCCACCGGTTTTAAGCCCCTCCCATTTTTCTATTAAGCCCCTCCCACTTTTCTATTAAGCCACGCCCGTTTTTATGCCACTCCCACCGTTTTTAAGCCCCTCCCACTTTTCTATTAAGCCCCTCCCACTTTTCTATTAAGCCACACCTATTTTTAAGCCCCTCCCACCATTTTTAAGCCCCTCCCACTTTCTATTAAGCCCCGCCCACTTTTCTATTAAGCCACACCTATTTTTAAGCCCCTCCCACCGGTTTTAAGCCCCTCCCATTTTTCTATTAAGCCCCTCCCACTTTTCTATTAAGCCACGCCCGTTTTTATGCCACTCCCACCGTTTTTAAGCCCCTCCCACTTTTCTATTAAGCCCCTCCCACTTTTCTATTAAGCCACACCTATTTTTAAGCCCCTCCCACCATTTTTAAGCCCCTCCCACTTTCTATTAAGCCCCGCCCACTTTTCTATTAAGCCACACCTATTTTTAAGCCCCTCCCACCATTTTTAAGCCCATCCCACTTTCTATTAAGCCCATCCCACTTTTCTATTAAGTCCCACCCACTTTTCTATTAAGCCACACCCATTTTTAAGCCCCTGCCACCGGTTTTAAGCCCCTCCCACCGGTTTTAAGCCCCTCCCATTTTTCTATTAAGCCCCTCCCACTTTTCTATTAAGCCACACCCATTTTTAAGCCCCTCCCACCGTTTTTAAGCCACTCCCACTTTTAAACCCCACCCACTTTCAACCCTCACTTTCAACCCTAACCCTAACCCTAACCCTAATCCAACCCTCACTTTTAACCCTAACCCTAACTCCACCCATTTTTAAGCCCCTCCCACTTTTCTATTAAGCCCCGCCCACTTTTATATTAAGCCACACCCATTTTTAAGCCCCCCCACCGTTTTTAAGCCCCTCCCACCGTTTTTAAGCCCCTCCCACTTTTCTATTAAGCCACGCCCGTTTTTATGCCACTCCCACCGGTTTTAAGCCCCTCCCACTTTTCTATTAAGCCCCGCCCACTTTTCTATTAAGCCACACCCATTTTTAAGCCCCTCCCACCGGTTTTAAGCCCCTCCCACTTTTCTACTAAGCCCCTCCCACTTTTCTATTAAGCCACACCCATTTTTAAGCCCCTCCCACCGTTTTTAAGCCACTCCCACTTTTCTATTAAGCCCCGCCCACTTTTCTATTAAGCCACACCTATTTTTAAGCCCCTCCCACCGGTTTTAAGCCCCTCCCATTTTTCTATTAAGCCCCTCCCACTTTTCTATTAAGCCACACCCATTTTTAAGCCCCTCCCACCGTTTTTAAGCCCCTCCCACCGTTTTTAAGCCCCTCCCACTTTTCTATTAAGCCACGCCCGTTTTTATGCCACTCCCACCGGTTTTAAGCCCCTCCCACTTTTCTATTAAGCCCCTCCCACTTTTCTATTAAGCCACACCTATTTTTAAGCCCCTCCCACCATTTTTAAGCCCCTCCCACTTTCTATTAAGCCCCGCCCACTTTTCTATTAAGCCACACCTATTTTTAAGCCCCTCCCACCGGTTTTAAGCCCCTCCCATTTTTCTATTAAGCCCCTCCCACTTTTCTATTAAGCCACGCCCGTTTTTATGCCACTCCCACCGTTTTTAAGCCCCTCCCACTTTTCTACTAAGCCCCTCCCACTTTTCTATTAAGCCACACCCATTTTGAAGCCCCTCCCACCGTTTTTAAGCCACTCCCACTTTTAAACCCCACCCACTTTCAACCCTCACTTTCAACCCTAACCCTAACCCAACCCTCACTTTCAACCCTAACCCTAACCCTAATCCAACCCTCACTTTTAACCCTAACCCTAACTCCACCCATTTTTAAGCCCCTCCCACTTTTCTATTAAGCCCCGCCCACTTTTCTATTAAGCCACACCTATTTTTAAGCCCCTCCCACCATTTTTAAGCCCCTCCCACTTTCTATTAAGCCCCGCCCACTTTTCTATTAAGCCACACCTATTTTTAAGCCCCTCCCACCGGTTTTAAGCCCCTCCCATTTTTCTATTAAGCCCCTCCCACTTTTCTATTAAGCCACGCCCGTTTTTATGCCACTCCCACCGTTTTTAAGCCCCTCCCACTTTTCTATTAAGCCCCTCCCACTTTTCTATTAAGCCACACCTATTTTTAAGCCCCTCCCACCATTTTTAAGCCCCTCCCACTTTCTATTAAGCCCCGCCCACTTTTCTATTAAGCCACACCTATTTTTAAGCCCCTCCCACCATTTTTAAGCCCATCCCACTTTCTATTAAGCCCATCCCACTTTTCTATTAAGTCCCACCCACTTTTCTATTAAGCCACACCCATTTTTAAGCCCCTGCCACCGGTTTTAAGCCCCTCCCACCGGTTTTAAGCCCCTCCCATTTTTCTATTAAGCCCCTCCCACTTTTCTATTAAGCCACACCCATTTTTAAGCCCCTCCCACCGTTTTTAAGCCACTCCCACTTTTAAACCCCACCCACTTTCAACCCTCACTTTCAACCCTAACCCTAACCCTAACCCTAATCCAACCCTCACTTTTAACCCTAACCCTAACTCCACCCATTTTTAAGCCCCTCCCACTTTTCTATTAAGCCCCGCCCACTTTTATATTAAGCCACACCCATTTTTAAGCCCCTCCCACCGTTTTTAAGCCCCTCCCACCGTTTTTAAGCCCCTCCCACTTTTCTATTAAGCCACGCCCGTTTTTATGCCACTCCCACCGGTTTTAAGCCCCTCCCACTTTTCTATTAAGCCCCGCCCACTTTTCTATTAAGCCACACCCATTTTTAAGCCCCTCCCACCGGTTTTAAGCCCCTCCCATTTTTCTATTAAGCCCCTCCCACTTTTCTATTAAGCCACGCCCGTTTTTATGCCACTCCCACCGTTTTTAAGCCCCTCCCACTTTTCTATTAAGCCCCTCCCACTTTTCTATTAAGCCACACCTATTTTTAAGCCCCTCCCACCATTTTTAAGCCCCTCCCACTTTCTATTAAGCCCCGCCCACTTTTCTATTAAGCCACACCTATTTTTAAGCCCCTCCCACCATTTTTAAGCCCATCCCACTTTCTATTAAGCCCATCCCACTTTTCTATTAAGTCCCACCCACTTTTCTATTAAGCCACACCCATTTTTAAGCCCCTGCCACCGGTTTTAAGCCCCTCCCACCGGTTTTAAGCCCCTCCCATTTTTCTATTAAGCCCCTCCCACTTTTCTATTAAGCCACACCCATTTTTAAGCCCCTCCCACCGTTTTTAAGCCACTCCCACTTTTAAACCCCACCCACTTTCAACCCTCACTTTCAACCCTAACCCTAACCCTAACCCTAATCCAACCCTCACTTTTAACCCTAACCCTAACTCCACCCATTTTTAAGCCCCTCCCACTTTTCTATTAAGCCCCGCCCACTTTTATATTAAGCCACACCCATTTTTAAGCCCCTCCCACCGTTTTTAAGCCCCTCCCACCGTTTTTAAGCCCCTCCCACTTTTCTATTAAGCCACGCCCGTTTTTATGCCACTCCCACCGGTTTTAAGCCCCTCCCACTTTTCTATTAAGCCCCGCCCACTTTTCTATTAAGCCACACCCATTTTTAAGCCCCTCCCACCGGTTTTAAGCCCCTCCCATTTTTCTATTAAGCCCCTCCCACTTTTCTATTAAGCCACGCCCGTTTTTATGCCACTCCCACCGTTTTTAAGCCCCTCCCACTTTTCTATTAAGCCCCTCCCACTTTTCTATTAAGCCACACCTATTTTTAAGCCCCTCCCACCATTTTTAAGCCCCTCCCACTTTCTATTAAGCCCCGCCCACTTTTCTATTAAGCCACACCTATTTTTAAGCCCCTCCCACCGGTTTTAAGCCCCTCCCATTTTTCTATTAAGCCCCTCCCACTTTTCTATTAAGCCACGCCCGTTTTTATGCCACTCCCACCGTTTTTAAGCCCCTCCCACTTTTCTACTAAGCCCCTCCCACTTTTCTATTAAGCCACACCCATTTTGAAGCCCCTCCCACCGTTTTTAAGCCACTCCCACTTTTAAACCCCACCCACTTTCAACCCTCACTTTCAACCCTAACCCTAACCCAACCCTCACTTTCAACCCTAACCCTAACCCTAATCCAACCCTCACTTTTAACCCTAACCCTAACTCCACCCATTTTTAAGCCCCTCCCACTTTTCTATTAAGCCCCGCCCACTTTTCTATTAAGCCACACCTATTTTTAAGCCCCTCCCACCATTTTTAAGCCCCTCCCACTTTCTATTAAGCCCCGCCCACTTTTCTATTAAGCCACACCTATTTTTAAGCCCCTCCCACCGGTTTTAAGCCCCTCCCATTTTTCTATTAAGCCCCTCCCACTTTTCTATTAAGCCACGCCCGTTTTTATGCCACTCCCACCGTTTTTAAGCCCCTCCCACTTTTCTATTAAGCCCCTCCCACTTTTCTATTAAGCCACACCTATTTTTAAGCCCCTCCCACCATTTTTAAGCCCCTCCCACTTTCTATTAAGCCCCGCCCACTTTTCTATTAAGCCACACCTATTTTTAAGCCCCTCCCACCGGTTTTAAGCCCCTCCCATTTTTCTATTAAGCCCCTCCCACTTTTCTATTAAGCCACGCCCGTTTTTATGCCACTCCCACCGTTTTTAAGCCCCTCCCACTTTTCTATTAAGCCCCTCCCACTTTTCTATTAAGCCACACCTATTTTTAAGCCCCTCCCACCATTTTTAAGCCCCTCCCACTTTCTATTAAGCCCCGCCCACTTTTCTATTAAGCCACACCTATTTTTAAGCCCCTCCCACCATTTTTAAGCCCATCCCACTTTCTATTAAGCCCATCCCACTTTTCTATTAAGTCCCACCCACTTTTCTATTAAGCCACACCCATTTTTAAGCCCCTGCCACCGGTTTTAAGCCCCTCCCACCGGTTTTAAGCCCCTCCCATTTTTCTATTAAGCCACACCCATTTTTAAGCCCCTCCCACCGTTTTTAAGCCACTCCCACTTTTAAACCCCACCCACTTTCAACCCTCACTTTCAACCCTAACCCTAACCCTAACCCTAATCCAACCCTCACTTTTAACCCTAACCCTAACTCCACCCATTTTTAAGCCCCTCCCACTTTTCTATTAAGCCCCGCCCACTTTTATATTAAGCCACACCCATTTTTAAGCCCCTCCCACCGTTTTTAAGCCCCTCCCACCGTTTTTAAGCCCCTCCCACTTTTCTATTAAGCCACGCCCGTTTTTATGCCACTCCCACCGGTTTTAAGCCCCTCCCACTTTTCTATTAAGCCCCGCCCACTTTTCTATTAAGCCACACCCATTTTTAAGCCCCTCCCACCGGTTTTAAGCCCCTCCCATTTTTCTATTAAGCCCCTCCCACTTTTCTATTAAGCCACGCCCGTTTTTATGCCACTCCCACCGTTTTTAAGCCCCTCCCACTTTTCTATTAAGCCCCTCCCACTTTTCTATTAAGCCACACCTATTTTTAAGCCCCTCCCACCATTTTTAAGCCCCTCCCACTTTCTATTAAGCCCCGCCCACTTTTCTATTAAGCCACACCTATTTTTAAGCCCCTCCCACCGGTTTTAAGCCCCTCCCATTTTTCTATTAAGCCCCTCCCACTTTTCTATTAAGCCACGCCCGTTTTTATGCCACTCCCACCGTTTTTAAGCCCCTCCCACTTTTCTACTAAGCCCCTCCCACTTTTCTATTAAGCCACACCCATTTTGAAGCCCCTCCCACCGTTTTTAAGCCACTCCCACTTTTAAACCCCACCCACTTTCAACCCTCACTTTCAACCCTAACCCTAACCCAACCCTCACTTTCAACCCTAACCCTAACCCTAACCCTAATCCAACCCTCACTTTTAACCCTAACCCTAACTCCACCCATTTTTAAGCCCCTCCCACTTTTCTATTAAGCCCTGCCCACTTTTCTATTAAGCCACACCCATTTTTAAGCCCCTCCCACCGGTTTTAAGCCCCTCCCATTTTTCTATTAAGCCCCTCCCACTTTTCTATTAAGCCACGCCCGTTTTTATGCCACTCCCACCGTTTTTAAGCCCCTCCCACTTTTCTATTAAGCCCCTCCCACTTTTCTATTAAGCCACACCTATTTTTAAGCCCCTCCCACCATTTTTAAGCCCCTCCCACTTTCTATTAAGCCCCGCCCACTTTTCTATTAAGCCACACCTATTTTTAAGCCCCTCCCACCGGTTTTAAGCCCCTCCCATTTTTCTATTAAGCCCCTCCCACTTTTCTATTAAGCCACGCCCGTTTTTATGCCACTCCCACCGTTTTTAAGCCCCTCCCACTTTTCTATTAAGCCCCTCCCACTTTTCTATTAAGCCACACCTATTTTTAAGCCCCTCCCACCATTTTTAAGCCCCTCCCACTTTCTATTAAGCCCCGCCCACTTTTCTATTAAGCCACACCTATTTTTAAGCCCCTCCCACCATTTTTAAGCCCATCCCACTTTCTATTAAGCCCATCCCACTTTTCTATTAAGTCCCACCCACTTTTCTATTAAGCCACACCCATTTTTAAGCCCCTGCCACCGGTTTTAAGCCCCTCCCACCGGTTTTAAGCCCCTCCCATTTTTCTATTAAGCCCCTCCCACTTTTCTATTAAGCCACACCCATTTTTAAGCCCCTCCCACCGTTTTTAAGCCACTCCCACTTTTAAACCCCACCCACTTTCAACCCTCACTTTCAACCCTAACCCTAACCCTAACCCTAATCCAACCCTCACTTTTAACCCTAACCCTAACTCCACCCATTTTTAAGCCCCTCCCACTTTTCTATTAAGCCCCGCCCACTTTTATATTAAGCCACACCCATTTTTAAGCCCCCCCACCGTTTTTAAGCCCCTCCCACCGTTTTTAAGCCCCTCCCACTTTTCTATTAAGCCACGCCCGTTTTTATGCCACTCCCACCGGTTTTAAGCCCCTCCCACTTTTCTATTAAGCCCCGCCCACTTTTCTATTAAGCCACACCCATTTTTAAGCCCCTCCCACCGGTTTTAAGCCCCTCCCACTTTTCTACTAAGCCCCTCCCACTTTTCTATTAAGCCACACCCATTTTTAAGCCCCTCCCACCGTTTTTAAGCCACTCCCACTTTTCTATTAAGCCCCGCCCACTTTTCTATTAAGCCACACCTATTTTTAAGCCCCTCCCACCGGTTTTAAGCCCCTCCCATTTTTCTATTAAGCCCCTCCCACTTTTCTATTAAGCCACACCCATTTTTAAGCCCCTCCCACCGTTTTTAAGCCCCTCCCACCGTTTTTAAGCCCCTCCCACTTTTCTATTAAGCCACGCCCGTTTTTATGCCACTCCCACCGGTTTTAAGCCCCTCCCACTTTTCTATTAAGCCCCTCCCACTTTTCTATTAAGCCACACCTATTTTTAAGCCCCTCCCACCATTTTTAAGCCCCTCCCACTTTCTATTAAGCCCCGCCCACTTTTCTATTAAGCCACACCTATTTTTAAGCCCCTCCCACCGGTTTTAAGCCCCTCCCATTTTTCTATTAAGCCCCTCCCACTTTTCTATTAAGCCACGCCCGTTTTTATGCCACTCCCACCGTTTTTAAGCCCCTCCCACTTTTCTATTAAGCCCCTCCCACTTTTCTATTAAGCCACACCTATTTTTAAGCCCCTCCCACCATTTTTAAGCCCCTCCCACTTTCTATTAAGCCCCGCCCACTTTTCTATTAAGCCACACCTATTTTTAAGCCCCTCCCACCGGTTTTAAGCCCCTCCCATTTTTCTATTAAGCCCCTCCCACTTTTCTATTAAGCCACGCCCGTTTTTATGCCACTCCCACCGTTTTTAAGCCCCTCCCACTTTTCTACTAAGCCCCTCCCACTTTTCTATTAAGCCACACCCATTTTGAAGCCCCTCCCACCGTTTTTAAGCCACTCCCACTTTTAAACCCCACCCACTTTCAACCCTCACTTTCAACCCTAACCCTAACCCAACCCTCACTTTCAACCCTAACCCTAACCCTAATCCAACCCTCACTTTTAACCCTAACCCTAACTCCACCCATTTTTAAGCCCCTCCCACTTTTCTATTAAGCCCCGCCCACTTTTCTATTAAGCCACACCTATTTTTAAGCCCCTCCCACCATTTTTAAGCCCCTCCCACTTTCTATTAAGCCCCGCCCACTTTTCTATTAAGCCACACCTATTTTTAAGCCCCTCCCACCGGTTTTAAGCCCCTCCCATTTTTCTATTAAGCCCCTCCCACTTTTCTATTAAGCCACGCCCGTTTTTATGCCACTCCCACCGTTTTTAAGCCCCTCCCACTTTTCTATTAAGCCCCTCCCACTTTTCTATTAAGCCACACCTATTTTTAAGCCCCTCCCACCATTTTTAAGCCCCTCCCACTTTCTATTAAGCCCCGCCCACTTTTCTATTAAGCCACACCTATTTTTAAGCCCCTCCCACCGGTTTTAAGCCCCTCCCATTTTTCTATTAAGCCCCTCCCACTTTTCTATTAAGCCACGCCCGTTTTTATGCCACTCCCACCGTTTTTAAGCCCCTCCCACTTTTCTATTAAGCCCCTCCCACTTTTCTATTAAGCCACACCTATTTTTAAGCCCCTCCCACCATTTTTAAGCCCCTCCCACTTTCTATTAAGCCCCGCCCACTTTTCTATTAAGCCACACCTATTTTTAAGCCCCTCCCACCATTTTTAAGCCCATCCCACTTTCTATTAAGCCCATCCCACTTTTCTATTAAGTCCCACCCACTTTTCTATTAAGCCACACCCATTTTTAAGCCCCTGCCACCGGTTTTAAGCCCCTCCCACCGGTTTTAAGCCCCTCCCATTTTTCTATTAAGCCACACCCATTTTTAAGCCCCTCCCACCGTTTTTAAGCCACTCCCACTTTTAAACCCCACCCACTTTCAACCCTCACTTTCAACCCTAACCCTAACCCTAACCCTAATCCAACCCTCACTTTTAACCCTAACCCTAACTCCACCCATTTTTAAGCCCCTCCCACTTTTCTATTAAGCCCCGCCCACTTTTATATTAAGCCACACCCATTTTTAAGCCCCTCCCACCGTTTTTAAGCCCCTCCCACCGTTTTTAAGCCCCTCCCACTTTTCTATTAAGCCACGCCCGTTTTTATGCCACTCCCACCGGTTTTAAGCCCCTCCCACTTTTCTATTAAGCCCCGCCCACTTTTCTATTAAGCCACACCCATTTTTAAGCCCCTCCCACCGGTTTTAAGCCCCTCCCATTTTTCTATTAAGCCCCTCCCACTTTTCTATTAAGCCACGCCCGTTTTTATGCCACTCCCACCGTTTTTAAGCCCCTCCCACTTTTCTATTAAGCCCCTCCCACTTTTCTATTAAGCCACACCTATTTTTAAGCCCCTCCCACCATTTTTAAGCCCCTCCCACTTTCTATTAAGCCCCGCCCACTTTTCTATTAAGCCACACCTATTTTTAAGCCCCTCCCACCGGTTTTAAGCCCCTCCCATTTTTCTATTAAGCCCCTCCCACTTTTCTATTAAGCCACGCCCGTTTTTATGCCACTCCCACCGTTTTTAAGCCCCTCCCACTTTTCTACTAAGCCCCTCCCACTTTTCTATTAAGCCACACCCATTTTGAAGCCCCTCCCACCGTTTTTAAGCCACTCCCACTTTTAAACCCCACCCACTTTCAACCCTCACTTTCAACCCTAACCCTAACCCAACCCTCACTTTCAACCCTAACCCTAACCCTAACCCTAATCCAACCCTCACTTTTAACCCTAACCCTAACTCCACCCATTTTTAAGCCCCTCCCACTTTTCTATTAAGCCCTGCCCACTTTTCTATTAAGCCACACCCATTTTTAAGCCCCTCCCACCGGTTTTAAGCCCCTCCCATTTTTCTATTAAGCCCCTCCCACTTTTCTATTAAGCCACGCCCGTTTTTATGCCACTCCCACCGTTTTTAAGCCCCTCCCACTTTTCTATTAAGCCCCTCCCACTTTTCTATTAAGCCACACCTATTTTTAAGCCCCTCCCACCATTTTTAAGCCCCTCCCACTTTCTATTAAGCCCCGCCCACTTTTCTATTAAGCCACACCTATTTTTAAGCCCCTCCCACCGGTTTTAAGCCCCTCCCATTTTTCTATTAAGCCCCTCCCACTTTTCTATTAAGCCACGCCCGTTTTTATGCCACTCCCACCGTTTTTAAGCCCCTCCCACTTTTCTATTAAGCCCCTCCCACTTTTCTATTAAGCCACACCTATTTTTAAGCCCCTCCCACCATTTTTAAGCCCCTCCCACTTTCTATTAAGCCCCGCCCACTTTTCTATTAAGCCACACCTATTTTTAAGCCCCTCCCACCATTTTTAAGCCCATCCCACTTTCTATTAAGCCCATCCCACTTTTCTATTAAGTCCCACCCACTTTTCTATTAAGCCACACCCATTTTTAAGCCCCTGCCACCGGTTTTAAGCCCCTCCCACCGGTTTTAAGCCCCTCCCATTTTTCTATTAAGCCCCTCCCACTTTTCTATTAAGCCACACCCATTTTTAAGCCCCTCCCACCGTTTTTAAGCCACTCCCACTTTTAAACCCCACCCACTTTCAACCCTCACTTTCAACCCTAACCCTAACCCTAACCCTAATCCAACCCTCACTTTTAACCCTAACCCTAACTCCACCCATTTTTAAGCCCCTCCCACTTTTCTATTAAGCCCCGCCCACTTTTATATTAAGCCACACCCATTTTTAAGCCCCCCCACCGTTTTTAAGCCCCTCCCACCGTTTTTAAGCCCCTCCCACTTTTCTATTAAGCCACGCCCGTTTTTATGCCACTCCCACCGGTTTTAAGCCCCTCCCACTTTTCTATTAAGCCCCGCCCACTTTTCTATTAAGCCACACCCATTTTTAAGCCCCTCCCACCGGTTTTAAGCCCCTCCCACTTTTCTACTAAGCCCCTCCCACTTTTCTATTAAGCCACACCCATTTTTAAGCCCCTCCCACCGTTTTTAAGCCACTCCCACTTTTCTATTAAGCCCCGCCCACTTTTCTATTAAGCCACACCTATTTTTAAGCCCCTCCCACCGGTTTTAAGCCCCTCCCATTTTTCTATTAAGCCCCTCCCACTTTTCTATTAAGCCACACCCATTTTTAAGCCCCTCCCACCGTTTTTAAGCCCCTCCCACCGTTTTTAAGCCCCTCCCACTTTTCTATTAAGCCACGCCCGTTTTTATGCCACTCCCACCGGTTTTAAGCCCCTCCCACTTTTCTATTAAGCCCCTCCCACTTTTCTATTAAGCCACACCTATTTTTAAGCCCCTCCCACCATTTTTAAGCCCCTCCCACTTTCTATTAAGCCCCGCCCACTTTTCTATTAAGCCACACCTATTTTTAAGCCCCTCCCACCGGTTTTAAGCCCCTCCCATTTTTCTATTAAGCCCCTCCCACTTTTCTATTAAGCCACGCCCGTTTTTATGCCACTCCCACCGTTTTTAAGCCCCTCCCACTTTTCTACTAAGCCCCTCCCACTTTTCTATTAAGCCACACCCATTTTGAAGCCCCTCCCACCGTTTTTAAGCCACTCCCACTTTTAAACCCCACCCACTTTCAACCCTCACTTTCAACCCTAACCCTAACCCAACCCTCACTTTCAACCCTAACCCTAACCCTAATCCAACCCTCACTTTTAACCCTAACCCTAACTCCACCCATTTTTAAGCCCCTCCCACTTTTCTATTAAGCCCCGCCCACTTTTCTATTAAGCCACACCTATTTTTAAGCCCCTCCCACCATTTTTAAGCCCCTCCCACTTTCTATTAAGCCCCGCCCACTTTTCTATTAAGCCACACCTATTTTTAAGCCCCTCCCACCGGTTTTAAGCCCCTCCCATTTTTCTATTAAGCCCCTCCCACTTTTCTATTAAGCCACGCCCGTTTTTATGCCACTCCCACCGTTTTTAAGCCCCTCCCACTTTTCTATTAAGCCCCTCCCACTTTTCTATTAAGCCACACCTATTTTTAAGCCCCTCCCACCATTTTTAAGCCCCTCCCACTTTCTATTAAGCCCCGCCCACTTTTCTATTAAGCCACACCTATTTTTAAGCCCCTCCCACCATTTTTAAGCCCATCCCACTTTCTATTAAGCCCATCCCACTTTTCTATTAAGTCCCACCCACTTTTCTATTAAGCCACACCCATTTTTAAGCCCCTGCCACCGGTTTTAAGCCCCTCCCACCGGTTTTAAGCCCCTCCCATTTTTCTATTAAGCCCCTCCCACTTTTCTATTAAGCCACACCCATTTTTAAGCCCCTCCCACCGTTTTTAAGCCACTCCCACTTTTAAACCCCACCCACTTTCAACCCTCACTTTCAACCCTAACCCTAACCCTAACCCTAATCCAACCCTCACTTTTAACCCTAACCCTAACTCCACCCATTTTTAAGCCCCTCCCACTTTTCTATTAAGCCCCGCCCACTTTTATATTAAGCCACACCCATTTTTAAGCCCCTCCCACCGTTTTTAAGCCCCTCCCACCGTTTTTAAGCCCCTCCCACTTTTCTATTAAGCCACGCCCGTTTTTATGCCACTCCCACCGGTTTTAAGCCCCTCCCACTTTTCTATTAAGCCCCGCCCACTTTTCTATTAAGCCACACCCATTTTTAAGCCCCTCCCACCGGTTTTAAGCCCCTCCCATTTTTCTATTAAGCCCCTCCCACTTTTCTATTAAGCCACGCCCGTTTTTATGCCACTCCCACCGTTTTTAAGCCCCTCCCACTTTTCTATTAAGCCCCTCCCACTTTTCTATTAAGCCACACCTATTTTTAAGCCCCTCCCACCATTTTTAAGCCCCTCCCACTTTCTATTAAGCCCCGCCCACTTTTCTATTAAGCCACACCTATTTTTAAGCCCCTCCCACCGGTTTTAAGCCCCTCCCATTTTTCTATTAAGCCCCTCCCACTTTTCTATTAAGCCACGCCCGTTTTTATGCCACTCCCACCGTTTTTAAGCCCCTCCCACTTTTCTACTAAGCCCCTCCCACTTTTCTATTAAGCCACACCCATTTTGAAGCCCCTCCCACCGTTTTTAAGCCACTCCCACTTTTAAACCCCACCCACTTTCAACCCTCACTTTCAACCCTAACCCTAACCCAACCCTCACTTTCAACCCTAACCCTAACCCTAACCCTAATCCAACCCTCACTTTTAACCCTAACCCTAACTCCACCCATTTTTAAGCCCCTCCCACTTTTCTATTAAGCCCTGCCCACTTTTCTATTAAGCCACACCCATTTTTAAGCCCCTCCCACCGGTTTTAAGCCCCTCCCATTTTTCTATTAAGCCCCTCCCACTTTTCTATTAAGCCACGCCCGTTTTTATGCCACTCCCACCGTTTTTAAGCCCCTCCCACTTTTCTATTAAGCCCCTCCCACTTTTCTATTAAGCCACACCTATTTTTAAGCCCCTCCCACCATTTTTAAGCCCCTCCCACTTTCTATTAAGCCCCGCCCACTTTTCTATTAAGCCACACCTATTTTTAAGCCCCTCCCACCGGTTTTAAGCCCCTCCCATTTTTCTATTAAGCCCCTCCCACTTTTCTATTAAGCCACGCCCGTTTTTATGCCACTCCCACCGTTTTTAAGCCCCTCCCACTTTTCTATTAAGCCCCTCCCACTTTTCTATTAAGCCACACCTATTTTTAAGCCCCTCCCACCATTTTTAAGCCCCTCCCACTTTCTATTAAGCCCCGCCCACTTTTCTATTAAGCCACACCTATTTTTAAGCCCCTCCCACCATTTTTAAGCCCATCCCACTTTCTATTAAGCCCATCCCACTTTTCTATTAAGTCCCACCCACTTTTCTATTAAGCCACACCCATTTTTAAGCCCCTGCCACCGGTTTTAAGCCCCTCCCACCGGTTTTAAGCCCCTCCCATTTTTCTATTAAGCCCCTCCCACTTTTCTATTAAGCCACACCCATTTTTAAGCCCCTCCCACCGTTTTTAAGCCACTCCCACTTTTAAACCCCACCCACTTTCAACCCTCACTTTCAACCCTAACCCTAACCCTAACCCTAATCCAACCCTCACTTTTAACCCTAACCCTAACTCCACCCATTTTTAAGCCCCTCCCACTTTTCTATTAAGCCCCGCCCACTTTTATATTAAGCCACACCCATTTTTAAGCCCCCCCACCGTTTTTAAGCCCCTCCCACCGTTTTTAAGCCCCTCCCACTTTTCTATTAAGCCACGCCCGTTTTTATGCCACTCCCACCGGTTTTAAGCCCCTCCCACTTTTCTATTAAGCCCCGCCCACTTTTCTATTAAGCCACACCCATTTTTAAGCCCCTCCCACCGGTTTTAAGCCCCTCCCACTTTTCTACTAAGCCCCTCCCACTTTTCTATTAAGCCACACCCATTTTTAAGCCCCTCCCACCGTTTTTAAGCCACTCCCACTTTTCTATTAAGCCCCGCCCACTTTTCTATTAAGCCACACCTATTTTTAAGCCCCTCCCACCGGTTTTAAGCCCCTCCCATTTTTCTATTAAGCCCCTCCCACTTTTCTATTAAGCCACACCCATTTTTAAGCCCCTCCCACCGTTTTTAAGCCCCTCCCACCGTTTTTAAGCCCCTCCCACTTTTCTATTAAGCCACGCCCGTTTTTATGCCACTCCCACCGGTTTTAAGCCCCTCCCACTTTTCTATTAAGCCCCTCCCACTTTTCTATTAAGCCACACCTATTTTTAAGCCCCTCCCACCATTTTTAAGCCCCTCCCACTTTCTATTAAGCCCCGCCCACTTTTCTATTAAGCCACACCTATTTTTAAGCCCCTCCCACCGGTTTTAAGCCCCTCCCATTTTTCTATTAAGCCCCTCCCACTTTTCTATTAAGCCACGCCCGTTTTTATGCCACTCCCACCGTTTTTAAGCCCCTCCCACTTTTCTACTAAGCCCCTCCCACTTTTCTATTAAGCCACACCCATTTTGAAGCCCCTCCCACCGTTTTTAAGCCACTCCCACTTTTAAACCCCACCCACTTTCAACCCTCACTTTCAACCCTAACCCTAACCCAACCCTCACTTTCAACCCTAACCCTAACCCTAATCCAACCCTCACTTTTAACCCTAACCCTAACTCCACCCATTTTTAAGCCCCTCCCACTTTTCTATTAAGCCCCGCCCACTTTTCTATTAAGCCACACCTATTTTTAAGCCCCTCCCACCATTTTTAAGCCCCTCCCACTTTCTATTAAGCCCCGCCCACTTTTCTATTAAGCCACACCTATTTTTAAGCCCCTCCCACCGGTTTTAAGCCCCTCCCATTTTTCTATTAAGCCCCTCCCACTTTTCTATTAAGCCACGCCCGTTTTTATGCCACTCCCACCGTTTTTAAGCCCCTCCCACTTTTCTATTAAGCCCCTCCCACTTTTCTATTAAGCCACACCTATTTTTAAGCCCCTCCCACCATTTTTAAGCCCCTCCCACTTTCTATTAAGCCCCGCCCACTTTTCTATTAAGCCACACCTATTTTTAAGCCCCTCCCACCGGTTTTAAGCCCCTCCCATTTTTCTATTAAGCCCCTCCCACTTTTCTATTAAGCCACGCCCGTTTTTATGCCACTCCCACCGTTTTTAAGCCCCTCCCACTTTTCTACTAAGCCCCTCCCACTTTTCTATTAAGCCACACCCATTTTGAAGCCCCTCCCACCGTTTTTAAGCCACTCCCACTTTTAAACCCCACCCACTTTCAACCCTCACTTTCAACCCTAACCCTAACCCAACCCTCACTTTCAACCCTAACCCTAACCCTAATCCAACCCTCACTTTTAACCCTAACCCTAACTCCACCCATTTTTAAGCCCCTCCCACTTTTCTATTAAGCCACACCTATTTTTAAGCCCCTCCCACCATTTTTAAGCCCCTCCCACTTTCTATTAAGCCCCGCCCACTTTTCTATTAAGTCCCACCCACTTTTCTATTAAGCCACACCCATTTTTAAGCCCCTGCCACCGGTTTTAAGCCCCTCCCACCGGTTTTAAGCCCCTCCCATTTTTCTATTAAGCCCCTCCCACTTTTCTATTAAGCCACACCCATTTTTAAGCCCCTCCCACCGTTTTTAAGCCACTCCCACTTTTAAACCCCACCCACTTTCAACCCTCACTTTCAACCCTAACCCTAACCCTAACCCTAATCCAACCCTCACTTTTAACCCTAACCCTAACTCCACCCATTTTTAAGCCCCTCCCACTTTTCTATTAAGCCCCGCCCACTTTTATATTAAGCCACACCCATTTTTAAGCCCCTCCCACCGTTTTTAAGCCCCTCCCACCGTTTTTAAGCCCCTCCCACTTTTCTATTAAGCCACGCCCGTTTTTATGCCACTCCCACCGGTTTTAAGCCCCTCCCACTTTTCTATTAAGCCCCGCCCACTTTTCTATTAAGCCACACCCATTTTTAAGCCCCTCCCACCGGTTTTAAGCCCCTCCCATTTTTCTATTAAGCCCCTCCCACTTTTCTATTAAGCCACGCCCGTTTTTATGCCACTCCCACCGTTTTTAAGCCCCTCCCACTTTTCTATTAAGCCCCTCCCACTTTTCTATTAAGCCACACCTATTTTTAAGCCCCTCCCACCATTTTTAAGCCCCTCCCACTTTCTATTAAGCCCCGCCCACTTTTCTATTAAGCCACACCTATTTTTAAGCCCCTCCCACCGGTTTTAAGCCCCTCCCATTTTTCTATTAAGCCCCTCCCACTTTTCTATTAAGCCACGCCCGTTTTTATGCCACTCCCACCGTTTTTAAGCCCCTCCCACTTTTCTACTAAGCCCCTCCCACTTTTCTATTAAGCCACACCCATTTTGAAGCCCCTCCCACCGTTTTTAAGCCACTCCCACTTTTAAACCCCACCCACTTTCAACCCTCACTTTCAACCCTAACCCTAACCCAACCCTCACTTTCAACCCTAACCCTAACCCTAATCCAACCCTCACTTTTAACCCTAACCCTAACTCCACCCATTTTTAAGCCCCTCCCACTTTTCTATTAAGCCCCGCCCACTTTTCTATTAAGCCACACCTATTTTTAAGCCCCTCCCACCATTTTTAAGCCCCTCCCACTTTCTATTAAGCCCCGCCCACTTTTCTATTAAGCCACACCTATTTTTAAGCCCCTCCCACCGGTTTTAAGCCCCTCCCATTTTTCTATTAAGCCCCTCCCACTTTTCTATTAAGCCACGCCCGTTTTTATGCCACTCCCACCGTTTTTAAGCCCCTCCCACTTTTCTATTAAGCCCCTCCCACTTTTCTATTAAGCCACACCTATTTTTAAGCCCCTCCCACCATTTTTAAGCCCCTCCCACTTTCTATTAAGCCCCGCCCACTTTTCTATTAAGCCACACCTATTTTTAAGCCCCTCCCACCGGTTTTAAGCCCCTCCCATTTTTCTATTAAGCCCCTCCCACTTTTCTATTAAGCCACGCCCGTTTTTATGCCACTCCCACCGTTTTTAAGCCCCTCCCACTTTTCTATTAAGCCCCTCCCACTTTTCTATTAAGCCACACCTATTTTTAAGCCCCTCCCACCATTTTTAAGCCCCTCCCACTTTCTATTAAGCCCCGCCCACTTTTCTATTAAGCCACACCTATTTTTAAGCCCCTCCCACCATTTTTAAGCCCATCCCACTTTCTATTAAGCCCATCCCACTTTTCTATTAAGTCACACCTATTTTTAAGCCCCTCCCACCATTTTTAAGCCCCTCCCACTTTCTATTAAGCCACACCCATTTTTAAGCCCCTCCCACCGGTTTTAAGCCCCTCCCATTTTTCTATTAAGCCCCTCCCACTTTTCTATTAAGCCACGCCCGTTTTTATGCCACTCCCACCGTTTTTAAGCCCCTCCCACTTTTCTATTAAGCCCCTCCCACTTTTCTATTAAGCCACACCTATTTTTAAGCCCCTCCCACCATTTTTAAGCCCCTCCCACTTTCTATTAAGCCCCGCCCACTTTTCTATTAAGCCACACCTATTTTTAAGCCCCTCCCACCGGTTTTAAGCCCCTCCCATTTTTCTATTAAGCCCCTCCCACTTTTCTATTAAGCCACGCCCGTTTTTATGCCACTCCCACCGTTTTTAAGCCCCTCCCACTTTTCTACTAAGCCCCTCCCACTTTTCTATTAAGCCACACCCATTTTGAAGCCCCTCCCACCGTTTTTAAGCCACTCCCACTTTTAAACCCCACCCACTTTCAACCCTCACTTTCAACCCTAACCCTAACCCAACCCTCACTTTCAACCCTAACCCTAACCCTAATCCAACCCTCACTTTTAACCCTAACCCTAACTCCACCCATTTTTAAGCCCCTCCCACTTTTCTATTAAGCCCCGCCCACTTTTCTATTAAGCCACACCTATTTTTAAGCCCCTCCCACCATTTTTAAGCCCCTCCCACTTTCTATTAAGCCCCGCCCACTTTTCTATTAAGCCACACCTATTTTTAAGCCCCTCCCACCGGTTTTAAGCCCCTCCCATTTTTCTATTAAGCCCCTCCCACTTTTCTATTAAGCCACGCCCGTTTTTATGCCACTCCCACCGTTTTTAAGCCCCTCCCACTTTTCTATTAAGCCCCTCCCACTTTTCTATTAAGCCACACCTATTTTTAAGCCCCTCCCACCATTTTTAAGCCCCTCCCACTTTCTATTAAGCCCCGCCCACTTTTCTATTAAGCCACACCTATTTTTAAGCCCCTCCCACCGGTTTTAAGCCCCTCCCATTTTTCTATTAAGCCCCTCCCACTTTTCTATTAAGCCACGCCCGTTTTTATGCCACTCCCACCGTTTTTAAGCCCCTCCCACTTTTCTATTAAGCCCCTCCCACTTTTCTATTAAGCCACACCTATTTTTAAGCCCCTCCCACCATTTTTAAGCCCCTCCCACTTTCTATTAAGCCCCGCCCACTTTTCTATTAAGCCACACCTATTTTTAAGCCCCTCCCACCATTTTTAAGCCCATCCCACTTTCTATTAAGCCCATCCCACTTTTCTATTAAGTCCCACCCACTTTTCTATTAAGCCACACCCATTTTTAAGCCCCTGCCACCGGTTTTAAGCCCCTCCCACCGGTTTTAAGCCCCTCCCATTTTTCTATTAAGCCACACCCATTTTTAAGCCCCTCCCACCGTTTTTAAGCCACTCCCACTTTTAAACCCCACCCACTTTCAACCCTCACTTTCAACCCTAACCCTAACCCTAACCCTAATCCAACCCTCACTTTTAACCCTAACCCTAACTCCACCCATTTTTAAGCCCCTCCCACTTTTCTATTAAGCCCCGCCCACTTTTATATTAAGCCACACCCATTTTTAAGCCCCTCCCACCGTTTTTAAGCCCCTCCCACCGTTTTTAAGCCCCTCCCACTTTTCTATTAAGCCACGCCCGTTTTTATGCCACTCCCACCGGTTTTAAGCCCCTCCCACTTTTCTATTAAGCCCCGCCCACTTTTCTATTAAGCCACACCCATTTTTAAGCCCCTCCCACCGGTTTTAAGCCCCTCCCATTTTTCTATTAAGCCCCTCCCACTTTTCTATTAAGCCACGCCCGTTTTTATGCCACTCCCACCGTTTTTAAGCCCCTCCCACTTTTCTATTAAGCCCCTCCCACTTTTCTATTAAGCCACACCTATTTTTAAGCCCCTCCCACCATTTTTAAGCCCCTCCCACTTTCTATTAAGCCCCGCCCACTTTTCTATTAAGCCACACCTATTTTTAAGCCCCTCCCACCGGTTTTAAGCCCCTCCCATTTTTCTATTAAGCCCCTCCCACTTTTCTATTAAGCCACGCCCGTTTTTATGCCACTCCCACCGTTTTTAAGCCCCTCCCACTTTTCTACTAAGCCCCTCCCACTTTTCTATTAAGCCACACCCATTTTGAAGCCCCTCCCACCGTTTTTAAGCCACTCCCACTTTTAAACCCCACCCACTTTCAACCCTCACTTTCAACCCTAACCCTAACCCAACCCTCACTTTCAACCCTAACCCTAACCCTAACCCTAATCCAACCCTCACTTTTAACCCTAACCCTAACTCCACCCATTTTTAAGCCCCTCCCACTTTTCTATTAAGCCCTGCCCACTTTTCTATTAAGCCACACCCATTTTTAAGCCCCTCCCACCGGTTTTAAGCCCCTCCCATTTTTCTATTAAGCCCCTCCCACTTTTCTATTAAGCCACGCCCGTTTTTATGCCACTCCCACCGTTTTTAAGCCCCTCCCACTTTTCTATTAAGCCCCTCCCACTTTTCTATTAAGCCACACCTATTTTTAAGCCCCTCCCACCATTTTTAAGCCCCTCCCACTTTCTATTAAGCCCCGCCCACTTTTCTATTAAGCCACACCTATTTTTAAGCCCCTCCCACCGGTTTTAAGCCCCTCCCATTTTTCTATTAAGCCCCTCCCACTTTTCTATTAAGCCACGCCCGTTTTTATGCCACTCCCACCGTTTTTAAGCCCCTCCCACTTTTCTATTAAGCCCCTCCCACTTTTCTATTAAGCCACACCTATTTTTAAGCCCCTCCCACCATTTTTAAGCCCCTCCCACTTTCTATTAAGCCCCGCCCACTTTTCTATTAAGCCACACCTATTTTTAAGCCCCTCCCACCATTTTTAAGCCCATCCCACTTTCTATTAAGCCCATCCCACTTTTCTATTAAGTCCCACCCACTTTTCTATTAAGCCACACCCATTTTTAAGCCCCTGCCACCGGTTTTAAGCCCCTCCCACCGGTTTTAAGCCCCTCCCATTTTTCTATTAAGCCCCTCCCACTTTTCTATTAAGCCACACCCATTTTTAAGCCCCTCCCACCGTTTTTAAGCCACTCCCACTTTTAAACCCCACCCACTTTCAACCCTCACTTTCAACCCTAACCCTAACCCTAACCCTAATCCAACCCTCACTTTTAACCCTAACCCTAACTCCACCCATTTTTAAGCCCCTCCCACTTTTCTATTAAGCCCCGCCCACTTTTATATTAAGCCACACCCATTTTTAAGCCCCCCCACCGTTTTTAAGCCCCTCCCACCGTTTTTAAGCCCCTCCCACTTTTCTATTAAGCCACGCCCGTTTTTATGCCACTCCCACCGGTTTTAAGCCCCTCCCACTTTTCTATTAAGCCCCGCCCACTTTTCTATTAAGCCACACCCATTTTTAAGCCCCTCCCACCGGTTTTAAGCCCCTCCCACTTTTCTACTAAGCCCCTCCCACTTTTCTATTAAGCCACACCCATTTTTAAGCCCCTCCCACCGTTTTTAAGCCACTCCCACTTTTCTATTAAGCCCCGCCCACTTTTCTATTAAGCCACACCTATTTTTAAGCCCCTCCCACCGGTTTTAAGCCCCTCCCATTTTTCTATTAAGCCCCTCCCACTTTTCTATTAAGCCACACCCATTTTTAAGCCCCTCCCACCGTTTTTAAGCCCCTCCCACCGTTTTTAAGCCCCTCCCACTTTTCTATTAAGCCACGCCCGTTTTTATGCCACTCCCACCGGTTTTAAGCCCCTCCCACTTTTCTATTAAGCCCCTCCCACTTTTCTATTAAGCCACACCTATTTTTAAGCCCCTCCCACCATTTTTAAGCCCCTCCCACTTTCTATTAAGCCCCGCCCACTTTTCTATTAAGCCACACCTATTTTTAAGCCCCTCCCACCGGTTTTAAGCCCCTCCCATTTTTCTATTAAGCCCCTCCCACTTTTCTATTAAGCCACGCCCGTTTTTATGCCACTCCCACCGTTTTTAAGCCCCTCCCACTTTTCTACTAAGCCCCTCCCACTTTTCTATTAAGCCACACCCATTTTGAAGCCCCTCCCACCGTTTTTAAGCCACTCCCACTTTTAAACCCCACCCACTTTCAACCCTCACTTTCAACCCTAACCCTAACCCAACCCTCACTTTCAACCCTAACCCTAACCCTAATCCAACCCTCACTTTTAACCCTAACCCTAACTCCACCCATTTTTAAGCCCCTCCCACTTTTCTATTAAGCCCCGCCCACTTTTCTATTAAGCCACACCTAT
The DNA here is from genome assembly GCF_040206685.1 of Ascaphus truei. Classification (NCBI taxonomy): domain Eukaryota; kingdom Metazoa; phylum Chordata; class Amphibia; order Anura; family Ascaphidae; genus Ascaphus; species Ascaphus truei. Next base: position 102,055 of record NW_027453899.1, on the reverse strand, counting down.
TTTTAAGCCCCTCCCACCATTTTTAAGCCCCTCCCACTTTCTATTAAGCCCCGCCCACTTTTCTATTAAGCCACACCTATTTTTAAGCCCCTCCCACCGGTTTTAAGCCCCTCCCATTTTTCTATTAAGCCCCTCCCACTTTTCTATTAAGCCACGCCCGTTTTTATGCCACTCCCACCGTTTTTAAGCCCCTCCCACTTTTCTATTAAGCCCCTCCCACTTTTCTATTAAGCCACACCTATTTTTAAGCCCCTCCCACCATTTTTAAGCCCCTCCCACTTTCTATTAAGCCCCGCCCACTTTTCTATTAAGCCACACCTATTTTTAAGCCCCTCCCACCATTTTTAAGCCCATCCCACTTTCTATTAAGCCCATCCCACTTTTCTATTAAGTCCCACCCACTTTTCTATTAAGCCACACCCATTTTTAAGCCCCTGCCACCGGTTTTAAGCCCCTCCCACCGGTTTTAAGCCCCTCCCATTTTTCTATTAAGCCCCTCCCACTTTTCTATTAAGCCACACCCATTTTTAAGCCCCTCCCACCGTTTTTAAGCCACTCCCACTTTTAAACCCCACCCACTTTCAACCCTCACTTTCAACCCTAACCCTAACCCTAACCCTAATCCAACCCTCACTTTTAACCCTAACCCTAACTCCACCCATTTTTAAGCCCCTCCCACTTTTCTATTAAGCCCCGCCCACTTTTATATTAAGCCACACCCATTTTTAAGCCCCTCCCACCGTTTTTAAGCCCCTCCCACCGTTTTTAAGCCCCTCCCACTTTTCTATTAAGCCACGCCCGTTTTTATGCCACTCCCACCGGTTTTAAGCCCCTCCCACTTTTCTATTAAGCCCCGCCCACTTTTCTATTAAGCCACACCCATTTTTAAGCCCCTCCCACCGGTTTTAAGCCCCTCCCATTTTTCTATTAAGCCCCTCCCACTTTTCTATTAAGCCACGCCCGTTTTTATGCCACTCCCACCGTTTTTAAGCCCCTCCCACTTTTCTATTAAGCCCCTCCCACTTTTCTATTAAGCCACACCTATTTTTAAGCCCCTCCCACCATTTTTAAGCCCCTCCCACTTTCTATTAAGCCCCGCCCACTTTTCTATTAAGCCACACCTATTTTTAAGCCCCTCCCACCGGTTTTAAGCCCCTCCCATTTTTCTATTAAGCCCCTCCCACTTTTCTATTAAGCCACACCCATTTTTAAGCCCCTCCCACCGTTTTTAAGCCACTCCCACTTTTAAACCCCACCCACTTTCAACCCTCACTTTCAACCCTAACCCTAACCCTAACCCTAATCCAACCCTCACTTTTAACCCTAACCCTAACTCCACCCATTTTTAAGCCCCTCCCACTTTTCTATTAAGCCCCGCCCACTTTTATATTAAGCCACACCCATTTTTAAGCCCCTCCCACCGTTTTTAAGCCCCTCCCACCGTTTTTAAGCCCCTCCCACTTTTCTATTAAGCCACGCCCGTTTTTATGCCACTCCCACCGGTTTTAAGCCCCTCCCACTTTTCTATTAAGCCCCGCCCACTTTTCTATTAAGCCACACCCATTTTTAAGCCCCTCCCACCGGTTTTAAGCCCCTCCCATTTTTCTATTAAGCCCCTCCCACTTTTCTATTAAGCCACGCCCGTTTTTATGCCACTCCCACCGTTTTTAAGCCCCTCCCACTTTTCTATTAAGCCCCTCCCACTTTTCTATTAAGCCACACCTATTTTTAAGCCCCTCCCACCATTTTTAAGCCCCTCCCACTTTCTATTAAGCCCCGCCCACTTTTCTATTAAGCCACACCTATTTTTAAGCCCCTCCCACCGGTTTTAAGCCCCTCCCATTTTTCTATTAAGCCCCTCCCACTTTTCTATTAAGCCACGCCCGTTTTTATGCCACTCCCACCGTTTTTAAGCCCCTCCCACTTTTCTACTAAGCCCCTCCCACTTTTCTATTAAGCCACACCCATTTTGAAGCCCCTCCCACCGTTTTTAAGCCACTCCCACTTTTAAACCCCACCCACTTTCAACCCTCACTTTCAACCCTAACCCTAACCCAACCCTCACTTTCAACCCTAACCCTAACCCTAATCCAACCCTCACTTTTAACCCTAACCCTAACTCCACCCATTTTTAAGCCCCTCCCACTTTTCTATTAAGCCCCGCCCACTTTTCTATTAAGCCACACCTATTTTTAAGCCCCTCCCACCATTTTTAAGCCCCTCCCACTTTCTATTAAGCCCCGCCCACTTTTCTATTAAGCCACACCTATTTTTAAGCCCCTCCCACCGGTTTTAAGCCCCTCCCATTTTTCTATTAAGCCCCTCCCACTTTTCTATTAAGCCACGCCCGTTTTTATGCCACTCCCACCGTTTTTAAGCCCCTCCCACTTTTCTATTAAGCCCCTCCCACTTTTCTATTAAGCCACACCTATTTTTAAGCCCCTCCCACCATTTTTAAGCCCCTCCCACTTTCTATTAAGCCCCGCCCACTTTTCTATTAAGCCACACCTATTTTTAAGCCCCTCCCACCGGTTTTAAGCCCCTCCCATTTTTCTATTAAGCCCCTCCCACTTTTCTATTAAGCCACGCCCGTTTTTATGCCACTCCCACCGTTTTTAAGCCCCTCCCACTTTTCTATTAAGCCCCTCCCACTTTTCTATTAAGCCACACCTATTTTTAAGCCCCTCCCACCATTTTTAAGCCCCTCCCACTTTCTATTAAGCCCCGCCCACTTTTCTATTAAGCCACACCTATTTTTAAGCCCCTCCCACCATTTTTAAGCCCATCCCACTTTCTATTAAGCCCATCCCACTTTTCTATTAAGTCCCACCCACTTTTCTATTAAGCCACACCCATTTTTAAGCCCCTGCCACCGGTTTTAAGCCCCTCCCACCGGTTTTAAGCCCCTCCCATTTTTCTATTAAGCCACACCCATTTTTAAGCCCCTCCCACCGTTTTTAAGCCACTCCCACTTTTAAACCCCACCCACTTTCAACCCTCACTTTCAACCCTAACCCTAACCCTAACCCTAATCCAACCCTCACTTTTAACCCTAACCCTAACTCCACCCATTTTTAAGCCCCTCCCACTTTTCTATTAAGCCCCGCCCACTTTTATATTAAGCCACACCCATTTTTAAGCCCCTCCCACCGTTTTTAAGCCCCTCCCACCGTTTTTAAGCCCCTCCCACTTTTCTATTAAGCCACGCCCGTTTTTATGCCACTCCCACCGGTTTTAAGCCCCTCCCACTTTTCTATTAAGCCCCGCCCACTTTTCTATTAAGCCACACCCATTTTTAAGCCCCTCCCACCGGTTTTAAGCCCCTCCCATTTTTCTATTAAGCCCCTCCCACTTTTCTATTAAGCCACGCCCGTTTTTATGCCACTCCCACCGTTTTTAAGCCCCTCCCACTTTTCTATTAAGCCCCTCCCACTTTTCTATTAAGCCACACCTATTTTTAAGCCCCTCCCACCATTTTTAAGCCCCTCCCACTTTCTATTAAGCCCCGCCCACTTTTCTATTAAGCCACACCTATTTTTAAGCCCCTCCCACCGGTTTTAAGCCCCTCCCATTTTTCTATTAAGCCCCTCCCACTTTTCTATTAAGCCACGCCCGTTTTTATGCCACTCCCACCGTTTTTAAGCCCCTCCCACTTTTCTACTAAGCCCCTCCCACTTTTCTATTAAGCCACACCCATTTTGAAGCCCCTCCCACCGTTTTTAAGCCACTCCCACTTTTAAACCCCACCCACTTTCAACCCTCACTTTCAACCCTAACCCTAACCCAACCCTCACTTTCAACCCTAACCCTAACCCTAACCCTAATCCAACCCTCACTTTTAACCCTAACCCTAACTCCACCCATTTTTAAGCCCCTCCCACTTTTCTATTAAGCCCTGCCCACTTTTCTATTAAGCCACACCCATTTTTAAGCCCCTCCCACCGGTTTTAAGCCCCTCCCATTTTTCTATTAAGCCCCTCCCACTTTTCTATTAAGCCACGCCCGTTTTTATGCCACTCCCACCGTTTTTAAGCCCCTCCCACTTTTCTATTAAGCCCCTCCCACTTTTCTATTAAGCCACACCTATTTTTAAGCCCCTCCCACCATTTTTAAGCCCCTCCCACTTTCTATTAAGCCCCGCCCACTTTTCTATTAAGCCACACCTATTTTTAAGCCCCTCCCACCGGTTTTAAGCCCCTCCCATTTTTCTATTAAGCCCCTCCCACTTTTCTATTAAGCCACGCCCGTTTTTATGCCACTCCCACCGTTTTTAAGCCCCTCCCACTTTTCTATTAAGCCCCTCCCACTTTTCTATTAAGCCACACCTATTTTTAAGCCCCTCCCACCATTTTTAAGCCCCTCCCACTTTCTATTAAGCCCCGCCCACTTTTCTATTAAGCCACACCTATTTTTAAGCCCCTCCCACCATTTTTAAGCCCATCCCACTTTCTATTAAGCCCATCCCACTTTTCTATTAAGTCCCACCCACTTTTCTATTAAGCCACACCCATTTTTAAGCCCCTGCCACCGGTTTTAAGCCCCTCCCACCGGTTTTAAGCCCCTCCCATTTTTCTATTAAGCCCCTCCCACTTTTCTATTAAGCCACACCCATTTTTAAGCCCCTCCCACCGTTTTTAAGCCACTCCCACTTTTAAACCCCACCCACTTTCAACCCTCACTTTCAACCCTAACCCTAACCCTAACCCTAATCCAACCCTCACTTTTAACCCTAACCCTAACTCCACCCATTTTTAAGCCCCTCCCACTTTTCTATTAAGCCCCGCCCACTTTTATATTAAGCCACACCCATTTTTAAGCCCCCCCACCGTTTTTAAGCCCCTCCCACCGTTTTTAAGCCCCTCCCACTTTTCTATTAAGCCACGCCCGTTTTTATGCCACTCCCACCGGTTTTAAGCCCCTCCCACTTTTCTATTAAGCCCCGCCCACTTTTCTATTAAGCCACACCCATTTTTAAGCCCCTCCCACCGGTTTTAAGCCCCTCCCACTTTTCTACTAAGCCCCTCCCACTTTTCTATTAAGCCACACCCATTTTTAAGCCCCTCCCACCGTTTTTAAGCCACTCCCACTTTTCTATTAAGCCCCGCCCACTTTTCTATTAAGCCACACCTATTTTTAAGCCCCTCCCACCGGTTTTAAGCCCCTCCCATTTTTCTATTAAGCCCCTCCCACTTTTCTATTAAGCCACACCCATTTTTAAGCCCCTCCCACCGTTTTTAAGCCCCTCCCACCGTTTTTAAGCCCCTCCCACTTTTCTATTAAGCCACGCCCGTTTTTATGCCACTCCCACCGGTTTTAAGCCCCTCCCACTTTTCTATTAAGCCCCTCCCACTTTTCTATTAAGCCACACCTATTTTTAAGCCCCTCCCACCATTTTTAAGCCCCTCCCACTTTCTATTAAGCCCCGCCCACTTTTCTATTAAGCCACACCTATTTTTAAGCCCCTCCCACCGGTTTTAAGCCCCTCCCATTTTTCTATTAAGCCCCTCCCACTTTTCTATTAAGCCACGCCCGTTTTTATGCCACTCCCACCGTTTTTAAGCCCCTCCCACTTTTCTACTAAGCCCCTCCCACTTTTCTATTAAGCCACACCCATTTTGAAGCCCCTCCCACCGTTTTTAAGCCACTCCCACTTTTAAACCCCACCCACTTTCAACCCTCACTTTCAACCCTAACCCTAACCCAACCCTCACTTTCAACCCTAACCCTAACCCTAATCCAACCCTCACTTTTAACCCTAACCCTAACTCCACCCATTTTTAAGCCCCTCCCACTTTTCTATTAAGCCCCGCCCACTTTTCTATTAAGCCACACCTATTTTTAAGCCCCTCCCACCATTTTTAAGCCCCTCCCACTTTCTATTAAGCCCCGCCCACTTTTCTATTAAGCCACACCTATTTTTAAGCCCCTCCCACCGGTTTTAAGCCCCTCCCATTTTTCTATTAAGCCCCTCCCACTTTTCTATTAAGCCACGCCCGTTTTTATGCCACTCCCACCGTTTTTAAGCCCCTCCCACTTTTCTATTAAGCCCCTCCCACTTTTCTATTAAGCCACACCTATTTTTAAGCCCCTCCCACCATTTTTAAGCCCCTCCCACTTTCTATTAAGCCCCGCCCACTTTTCTATTAAGCCACACCTATTTTTAAGCCCCTCCCACCATTTTTAAGCCCATCCCACTTTCTATTAAGCCCATCCCACTTTTCTATTAAGTCCCACCCACTTTTCTATTAAGCCACACCCATTTTTAAGCCCCTGCCACCGGTTTTAAGCCCCTCCCACCGGTTTTAAGCCCCTCCCATTTTTCTATTAAGCCCCTCCCACTTTTCTATTAAGCCACACCCATTTTTAAGCCCCTCCCACCGTTTTTAAGCCACTCCCACTTTTAAACCCCACCCACTTTCAACCCTCACTTTCAACCCTAACCCTAACCCTAACCCTAATCCAACCCTCACTTTTAACCCTAACCCTAACTCCACCCATTTTTAAGCCCCTCCCACTTTTCTATTAAGCCCCGCCCACTTTTATATTAAGCCACACCCATTTTTAAGCCCCTCCCACCGTTTTTAAGCCCCTCCCACCGTTTTTAAGCCCCTCCCACTTTTCTATTAAGCCACGCCCGTTTTTATGCCACTCCCACCGGTTTTAAGCCCCTCCCACTTTTCTATTAAGCCCCGCCCACTTTTCTATTAAGCCACACCCATTTTTAAGCCCCTCCCACCGGTTTTAAGCCCCTCCCATTTTTCTATTAAGCCCCTCCCACTTTTCTATTAAGCCACGCCCGTTTTTATGCCACTCCCACCGTTTTTAAGCCCCTCCCACTTTTCTATTAAGCCCCTCCCACTTTTCTATTAAGCCACACCTATTTTTAAGCCCCTCCCACCATTTTTAAGCCCCTCCCACTTTCTATTAAGCCCCGCCCACTTTTCTATTAAGCCACACCTATTTTTAAGCCCCTCCCACCGGTTTTAAGCCCCTCCCATTTTTCTATTAAGCCCCTCCCACTTTTCTATTAAGCCACGCCCGTTTTTATGCCACTCCCACCGTTTTTAAGCCCCTCCCACTTTTCTACTAAGCCCCTCCCACTTTTCTATTAAGCCACACCCATTTTGAAGCCCCTCCCACCGTTTTTAAGCCACTCCCACTTTTAAACCCCACCCACTTTCAACCCTCACTTTCAACCCTAACCCTAACCCAACCCTCACTTTCAACCCTAACCCTAACCCTAACCCTAATCCAACCCTCACTTTTAACCCTAACCCTAACTCCACCCATTTTTAAGCCCCTCCCACTTTTCTATTAAGCCCTGCCCACTTTTCTATTAAGCCACACCCATTTTTAAGCCCCTCCCACCGGTTTTAAGCCCCTCCCATTTTTCTATTAAGCCCCTCCCACTTTTCTATTAAGCCACGCCCGTTTTTATGCCACTCCCACCGTTTTTAAGCCCCTCCCACTTTTCTATTAAGCCCCTCCCACTTTTCTATTAAGCCACACCTATTTTTAAGCCCCTCCCACCATTTTTAAGCCCCTCCCACTTTCTATTAAGCCCCGCCCACTTTTCTATTAAGCCACGCCCGTTTTTATGCCACTCCCACCGTTTTTAAGCCCCTCCCACTTTTCTATTAAGCCCCTCCCACTTTTCTATTAAGCCACACCTATTTTTAAGCCCCTCCCACCATTTTTAAGCCCCTCCCACTTTCTATTAAGCCCCGCCCACTTTTCTATTAAGCCACACCTATTTTTAAGCCCCTCCCACCGGTTTTAAGCCCCTCCCATTTTTCTATTAAGCCCCTCCCACTTTTCTATTAAGCCACACCCATTTTTAAGCCCCTCCCACCGTTTTTAAGCCACTCCCACTTTTAAACCCCACCCACTTTCAACCCTCACTTTCAACCCTAACCCTAACCCTAACCCTAATCCAACCCTCACTTTTAACCCTAACCCTAACTCCACCCATTTTTAAGCCCCTCCCACTTTTCTATTAAGCCCCGCCCACTTTTATATTAAGCCACACCCATTTTTAAGCCCCTCCCACCGTTTTTAAGCCCCTCCCACCGTTTTTAAGCCCCTCCCACTTTTCTATTAAGCCACGCCCGTTTTTATGCCACTCCCACCGGTTTTAAGCCCCTCCCACTTTTCTATTAAGCCCCGCCCACTTTTCTATTAAGCCACACCCATTTTTAAGCCCCTCCCACCGGTTTTAAGCCCCTCCCATTTTTCTATTAAGCCCCTCCCACTTTTCTATTAAGCCACGCCCGTTTTTATGCCACTCCCACCGTTTTTAAGCCCCTCCCACTTTTCTATTAAGCCCCTCCCACTTTTCTATTAAGCCACACCTATTTTTAAGCCCCTCCCACCATTTTTAAGCCCCTCCCACTTTCTATTAAGCCCCGCCCACTTTTCTATTAAGCCACACCTATTTTTAAGCCCCTCCCACCGGTTTTAAGCCCCTCCCATTTTTCTATTAAGCCCCTCCCACTTTTCTATTAAGCCACGCCCGTTTTTATGCCACTCCCACCGTTTTTAAGCCCCTCCCACTTTTCTATTAAGCCCCTCCCACTTTTCTATTAAGCCACACCTATTTTTAAGCCCCTCCCACCATTTTTAAGCCCCTCCCACTTTCTATTAAGCCCCGCCCACTTTTCTATTAAGCCACACCTATTTTTAAGCCCCTCCCACCATTTTTAAGCCCATCCCACTTTCTATTAAGCCCATCCCACTTTTCTATTAAGTCCCACCCACTTTTCTATTAAGCCACACCCATTTTTAAGCCCCTGCCACCGGTTTTAAGCCCCTCCCACCGGTTTTAAGCCCCTCCCATTTTTCTATTAAGCCCCTCCCACTTTTCTATTAAGCCACACCCATTTTTAAGCCCCTCCCACCGTTTTTAAGCCACTCCCACTTTTAAACCCCACCCACTTTCAACCCTCACTTTCAACCCTAACCCTAACCCTAACCCTAATCCAACCCTCACTTTTAACCCTAACCCTAACTCCACCCATTTTTAAGCCCCTCCCACTTTTCTATTAAGCCCCGCCCACTTTTATATTAAGCCACACCCATTTTTAAGCCCCCCCCCCGTTTTTAAGCCCCTCCCACCGTTTTTAAGCCCCTCCCACTTTTCTATTAAGCCACGCCCGTTTTTATGCCACTCCCACCGGTTTTAAGCCCCTCCCACTTTTCTATTAAGCCCCGCCCACTTTTCTATTAAGCCACACCCATTTTTAAGCCCCTCCCACCGGTTTTAAGCCCCTCCCACTTTTCTACTAAGCCCCTCCCACTTTTCTATTAAGCCACACCCATTTTTAAGCCCCTCCCACCGTTTTTAAGCCACTCCCACTTTTCTATTAAGCCCCGCCCACTTTTCTATTAAGCCACACCTATTTTTAAGCCCCTCCCACCGGTTTTAAGCCCCTCCCATTTTTCTATTAAGCCCCTCCCACTTTTCTATTAAGCCACACCCATTTTTAAGCCCCTCCCACCGTTTTTAAGCCCCTCCCACCGTTTTTAAGCCCCTCCCACTTTTCTATTAAGCCACGCCCGTTTTTATGCCACTCCCACCGGTTTTAAGCCCCTCCCACTTTTCTATTAAGCCCCTCCCACTTTTCTATTAAGCCACACCTATTTTTAAGCCCCTCCCACCATTTTTAAGCCCCTCCCACTTTCTATTAAGCCCCGCCCACTTTTCTATTAAGCCACACCTATTTTTAAGCCCCTCCCACCGGTTTTAAGCCCCTCCCATTTTTCTATTAAGCCCCTCCCACTTTTCTATTAAGCCACGCCCGTTTTTATGCCACTCCCACCGTTTTTAAGCCCCTCCCACTTTTCTACTAAGCCCCTCCCACTTTTCTATTAAGCCACACCCATTTTGAAGCCCCTCCCACCGTTTTTAAGCCACTCCCACTTTTAAACCCCACCCACTTTCAACCCTCACTTTCAACCCTAACCCTAACCCAACCCTCACTTTCAACCCTAACCCTAACCCTAATCCAACCCTCACTTTTAACCCTAACCCTAACTCCACCCATTTTTAAGCCCCTCCCACTTTTCTATTAAGCCCCGCCCACTTTTCTATTAAGCCACACCTATTTTTAAGCCCCTCCCACCATTTTTAAGCCCCTCCCACTTTCTATTAAGCCCCGCCCACTTTTCTATTAAGCCACACCTATTTTTAAGCCCCTCCCACCGGTTTTAAGCCCCTCCCATTTTTCTATTAAGCCCCTCCCACTTTTCTATTAAGCCACGCCCGTTTTTATGCCACTCCCACCGTTTTTAAGCCCCTCCCACTTTTCTATTAAGCCCCTCCCACTTTTCTATTAAGCCACACCTATTTTTAAGCCCCTCCCACCATTTTTAAGCCCCTCCCACTTTCTATTAAGCCCCGCCCACTTTTCTATTAAGCCACACCTATTTTTAAGCCCCTCCCACCATTTTTAAGCCCATCCCACTTTCTATTAAGCCCATCCCACTTTTCTATTAAGTCCCACCCACTTTTCTATTAAGCCACACCCATTTTTAAGCCCCTGCCACCGGTTTTAAGCCCCTCCCACCGGTTTTAAGCCCCTCCCATTTTTCTATTAAGCCCCTCCCACTTTTCTATTAAGCCACACCCATTTTTAAGCCCCTCCCACCGTTTTTAAGCCACTCCCACTTTTAAACCCCACCCACTTTCAACCCTCACTTTCAACCCTAACCCTAACCCTAACCCTAATCCAACCCTCACTTTTAACCCTAACCCTAACTCCACCCATTTTTAAGCCCCTCCCACTTTTCTATTAAGCCCCGCCCACTTTTATATTAAGCCACACCCATTTTTAAGCCCCTCCCACCGTTTTTAAGCCCCTCCCACCGTTTTTAAGCCCCTCCCACTTTTCTATTAAGCCACGCCCGTTTTTATGCCACTCCCACCGGTTTTAAGCCCCTCCCACTTTTCTATTAAGCCCCGCCCACTTTTCTATTAAGCCACACCCATTTTTAAGCCCCTCCCACCGGTTTTAAGCCCCTCCCATTTTTCTATTAAGCCCCTCCCACTTTTCTATTAAGCCACGCCCGTTTTTATGCCACTCCCACCGTTTTTAAGCCCCTCCCACTTTTCTATTAAGCCCCTCCCACTTTTCTATTAAGCCACACCTATTTTTAAGCCCCTCCCACCATTTTTAAGCCCCTCCCACTTTCTATTAAGCCCCGCCCACTTTTCTATTAAGCCACACCTATTTTTAAGCCCCTCCCACCGGTTTTAAGCCCCTCCCATTTTTCTATTAAGCCCCTCCCACTTTTCTATTAAGCCACGCCCGTTTTTATGCCACTCCCACCGTTTTTAAGCCCCTCCCACTTTTCTACTAAGCCCCTCCCACTTTTCTATTAAGCCACACCCATTTTGAAGCCCCTCCCACCGTTTTTAAGCCACTCCCACTTTTAAACCCCACCCACTTTCAACCCTCACTTTCAACCCTAACCCTAACCCAACCCTCACTTTCAACCCTAACCCTAACCCTAACCCTAATCCAACCCTCACTTTTAACCCTAACCCTAACTCCACCCATTTTTAAGCCCCTCCCACTTTTCTATTAAGCCCTGCCCACTTTTCTATTAAGCCACACCCATTTTTAAGCCCCTCCCACCGGTTTTAAGCCCCTCCCATTTTTCTATTAAGCCCCTCCCACTTTTCTATTAAGCCACGCCCGTTTTTATGCCACTCCCACCGTTTTTAAGCCCCTCCCACTTTTCTATTAAGCCCCTCCCACTTTTCTATTAAGCCACACCTATTTTTAAGCCCCTCCCACCATTTTTAAGCCCCTCCCACTTTCTATTAAGCCCCGCCCACTTTTCTATTAAGCCACGCCCGTTTTTATGCCACTCCCACCGTTTTTAAGCCCCTCCCACTTTTCTATTAAGCCCCTCCCACTTTTCTATTAAGCCACACCTATTTTTAAGCCCCTCCCACCATTTTTAAGCCCCTCCCACTTTCTATTAAGCCCCGCCCACTTTTCTATTAAGCCACACCTATTTTTAAGCCCCTCCCACCGGTTTTAAGCCCCTCCCATTTTTCTATTAAGCCCCTCCCACTTTTCTATTAAGCCACACCCATTTTTAAGCCCCTCCCACCGTTTTTAAGCCACTCCCACTTTTAAACCCCACCCACTTTCAACCCTCACTTTCAACCCTAACCCTAACCCTAACCCTAATCCAACCCTCACTTTTAACCCTAACCCTAACTCCACCCATTTTTAAGCCCCTCCCACTTTTCTATTAAGCCCCGCCCACTTTTATATTAAGCCACACCCATTTTTAAGCCCCTCCCACCGTTTTTAAGCCCCTCCCACCGTTTTTAAGCCCCTCCCACTTTTCTATTAAGCCACGCCCGTTTTTATGCCACTCCCACCGGTTTTAAGCCCCTCCCACTTTTCTATTAAGCCCCGCCCACTTTTCTATTAAGCCACACCCATTTTTAAGCCCCTCCCACCGGTTTTAAGCCCCTCCCATTTTTCTATTAAGCCCCTCCCACTTTTCTATTAAGCCACGCCCGTTTTTATGCCACTCCCACCGTTTTTAAGCCCCTCCCACTTTTCTATTAAGCCCCTCCCACTTTTCTATTAAGCCACACCTATTTTTAAGCCCCTCCCACCATTTTTAAGCCCCTCCCACTTTCTATTAAGCCCCGCCCACTTTTCTATTAAGCCACACCTATTTTTAAGCCCCTCCCACCGGTTTTAAGCCCCTCCCATTTTTCTATTAAGCCCCTCCCACTTTTCTATTAAGCCACGCCCGTTTTTATGCCACTCCCACCGTTTTTAAGCCCCTCCCACTTTTCTACTAAGCCCCTCCCACTTTTCTATTAAGCCACACCCATTTTGAAGCCCCTCCCACCGTTTTTAAGCCACTCCCACTTTTAAACCCCACCCACTTTCAACCCTCACTTTCAACCCTAACCCTAACCCAACCCTCACTTTCAACCCTAACCCTAACCCTAATCCAACCCTCACTTTTAACCCTAACCCTAACTCCACCCATTTTTAAGCCCCTCCCACTTTTCTATTAAGCCCCGCCCACTTTTCTATTAAGCCACACCTATTTTTATGCCACTCCCACCGGTTTTAAGCCCCTCCCACTTTTCTATTAAGCCCCGCCCACTTTTCTATTAAGCCACACCCATTTTTAAGCCCCTCCCACCGGTTTTAAGCCCCTCCCACTTTTCTACTAAGCCCCTCCCACTTTTCTATTAAGCCACACCCATTTTTAAGCCCCTCCCACCGTTTTTAAGCCACTCCCACTTTTCTATTAAGCCCCGCCCACTTTTCTATTAAGCCACACCTATTTTTAAGCCCCTCCCACCGGTTTTAAGCCCCTCCCATTTTTCTATTAAGCCCCTCCCACTTTTCTATTAAGCCACACCCATTTTTAAGCCCCTCCCACCGTTTTTAAGCCCCTCCCACCGTTTTTAAGCCCCTCCCACTTTTCTATTAAGCCACGCCCGTTTTTATGCCACTCCCACCGGTTTTAAGCCCCTCCCACTTTTCTATTAAGCCCCTCCCACTTTTCTATTAAGCCACACCTATTTTTAAGCCCCTCCCACCATTTTTAAGCCCCTCCCACTTTCTATTAAGCCCCGCCCACTTTTCTATTAAGCCACACCTATTTTTAAGCCCCTCCCACCGGTTTTAAGCCCCTCCCATTTTTCTATTAAGCCCCTCCCACTTTTCTATTAAGCCACGCCCGTTTTTATGCCACTCCCACCGTTTTTAAGCCCCTCCCACTTTTCTACTAAGCCCCTCCCACTTTTCTATTAAGCCACACCCATTTTGAAGCCCCTCCCACCGTTTTTAAGCCACTCCCACTTTTAAACCCCACCCACTTTCAACCCTCACTTTCAACCCTAACCCTAACCCAACCCTCACTTTCAACCCTAACCCTAACCCTAATCCAACCCTCACTTTTAACCCTAACCCTAACTCCACCCATTTTTAAGCCCCTCCCACTTTTCTATTAAGCCCCGCCCACTTTTCTATTAAGCCACACCTATTTTTAAGCCCCTCCCACCATTTTTAAGCCCCTCCCACTTTCTATTAAGCCCCGCCCACTTTTCTATTAAGCCACACCTATTTTTAAGCCCCTCCCACCGGTTTTAAGCCCCTCCCATTTTTCTATTAAGCCCCTCCCACTTTTCTATTAAGCCACGCCCGTTTTTATGCCACTCCCACCGTTTTTAAGCCCCTCCCACTTTTCTATTAAGCCCCTCCCACTTTTCTATTAAGCCACACCTATTTTTAAGCCCCTCCCACCATTTTTAAGCCCCTCCCACTTTCTATTAAGCCCCGCCCACTTTTCTATTAAGCCACACCTATTTTTAAGCCCCTCCCACCATTTTTAAGCCCATCCCACTTTCTATTAAGCCCATCCCACTTTTCTATTAAGTCCCACCCACTTTTCTATTAAGCCACACCCATTTTTAAGCCCCTGCCACCGGTTTTAAGCCCCTCCCACCGGTTTTAAGCCCCTCCCATTTTTCTATTAAGCCCCTCCCACTTTTCTATTAAGCCACACCCATTTTTAAGCCCCTCCCACCGTTTTTAAGCCACTCCCACTTTTAAACCCCACCCACTTTCAACCCTCACTTTCAACCCTAACCCTAACCCTAACCCTAATCCAACCCTCACTTTTAACCCTAACCCTAACTCCACCCATTTTTAAGCCCCTCCCACTTTTCTATTAAGCCCCGCCCACTTTTATATTAAGCCACACCCATTTTTAAGCCCCTCCCACCGTTTTTAAGCCCCTCCCACCGTTTTTAAGCCCCTCCCACTTTTCTATTAAGCCACGCCCGTTTTTATGCCACTCCCACCGGTTTTAAGCCCCTCCCACTTTTCTATTAAGCCCCGCCCACTTTTCTATTAAGCCACACCCATTTTTAAGCCCCTCCCACCGGTTTTAAGCCCCTCCCATTTTTCTATTAAGCCCCTCCCACTTTTCTATTAAGCCACGCCCGTTTTTATGCCACTCCCACCGTTTTTAAGCCCCTCCCACTTTTCTATTAAGCCCCTCCCACTTTTCTATTAAGCCACACCTATTTTTAAGCCCCTCCCACCATTTTTAAGCCCCTCCCACTTTCTATTAAGCCCCGCCCACTTTTCTATTAAGCCACACCTATTTTTAAGCCCCTCCCACCGGTTTTAAGCCCCTCCCATTTTTCTATTAAGCCCCTCCCACTTTTCTATTAAGCCACGCCCGTTTTTATGCCACTCCCACCGTTTTTAAGCCCCTCCCACTTTTCTACTAAGCCCCTCCCACTTTTCTATTAAGCCACACCCATTTTGAAGCCCCTCCCACCGTTTTTAAGCCACTCCCACTTTTAAACCCCACCCACTTTCAACCCTCACTTTCAACCCTAACCCTAACCCAACCCTCACTTTCAACCCTAACCCTAACCCTAATCCAACCCTCACTTTTAACCCTAACCCTAACTCCACCCATTTTTAAGCCCCTCCCACTTTTCTATTAAGCCCCGCCCACTTTTCTATTAAGCCACACCTATTTTTAAGCCCCTCCCACCATTTTTAAGCCCCTCCCACTTTCTATTAAGCCCCGCCCACTTTTCTATTAAGCCACACCTATTTTTAAGCCCCTCCCACCGGTTTTAAGCCCCTCCCATTTTTCTATTAAGCCCCTCCCACTTTTCTATTAAGCCACGCCCGTTTTTATGCCACTCCCACCGTTTTTAAGCCCCTCCCACTTTTCTATTAAGCCCCTCCCACTTTTCTATTAAGCCACACCTATTTTTAAGCCCCTCCCACCATTTTTAAGCCCCTCCCACTTTCTATTAAGCCCCGCCCACTTTTCTATTAAGCCACACCTATTTTTAAGCCCCTCCCACCGGTTTTAAGCCCCTCCCATTTTTCTATTAAGCCCCTCCCACTTTTCTATTAAGCCACGCCCGTTTTTATGCCACTCCCACCGGTTTTAAGCCCCTCCCACTTTTCTATTAAGCCACACCCATTTTTAAGCCCCTCCCACCGTTTTTAAGCCACTCCCACTTTTAAACCCCACCCACTTTCAACCCTCACTTTCAACCCTAACCCTAACCCTAACCCTAATCCAACCCTCACTTTTAACCCTAACCCTAACTCCACCCATTTTTAAGCCCCTCCCACTTTTCTATTAAGCCCCGCCCACTTTTATATTAAGCCACACCCATTTTTAAGCCCCCCCACCGTTTTTAAGCCCCTCCCACCGTTTTTAAGCCCCTCCCACTTTTCTATTAAGCCACGCCCGTTTTTATGCCACTCCCACCGGTTTTAAGCCCCTCCCACTTTTCTATTAAGCCCCGCCCACTTTTCTATTAAGCCACACCCATTTTTAAGCCCCTCCCACCGGTTTTAAGCCCCTCCCATTTTTCTATTAAGCCCCTCCCACTTTTCTATTAAGCCACGCCCGTTTTTATGCCACTCCCACCGTTTTTAAGCCCCTCCCACTTTTCTATTAAGCCCCTCCCACTTTTCTATTAAGCCACACCTATTTTTAAGCCCCTCCCACCATTTTTAAGCCCCTCCCACTTTCTATTAAGCCCCGCCCACTTTTCTATTAAGCCACACCTATTTTTAAGCCCCTCCCACCGGTTTTAAGCCCCTCCCATTTTTCTATTAAGCCCCTCCCACTTTTCTATTAAGCCACGCCCGTTTTTATGCCACTCCCACCGTTTTTAAGCCCCTCCCACTTTTCTACTAAGCCCCTCCCACTTTTCTATTAAGCCACACCCATTTTGAAGCCCCTCCCACCGTTTTTAAGCCACTCCCACTTTTAAACCCCACCCACTTTCAACCCTCACTTTCAACCCTAACCCTAACCCAACCCTCACTTTCAACCCTAACCCTAACCCTAATCCAACCCTCACTTTTAACCCTAACCCTAACTCCACCCATTTTTAAGCCCCTCCCACTTTTCTATTAAGCCCCGCCCACTTTTCTATTAAGCCACACCTATTTTTAAGCCCCTCCCACCATTTTTAAGCCCCTCCCACTTTCTATTAAGCCCCGCCCACTTTTCTATTAAGCCACACCTATTTTTAAGCCCCTCCCACCGGTTTTAAGCCCCTCCCATTTTTCTATTAAGCCCCTCCCACTTTTCTATTAAGCCACGCCCGTTTTTATGCCACTCCCACCGTTTTTAAGCCCCTCCCACTTTTCTATTAAGCCCCTCCCACTTTTCTATTAAGCCACACCTATTTTTAAGCCCCTCCCACCATTTTTAAGCCCCTCCCACTTTCTATTAAGCCCCGCCCACTTTTCTATTAAGCCACACCTATTTTTAAGCCCCTCCCACCGGTTTTAAGCCCCTCCCATTTTTCTATTAAGCCCCTCCCACTTTTCTATTAAGCCACGCCCGTTTTTATGCCACTCCCACCGTTTTTAAGCCCCTCCCACTTTTCTATTAAGCCCCTCCCACTTTTCTATTAAGCCACACCTATTTTTAAGCCCCTCCCACCATTTTTAAGCCCCTCCCACTTTCTATTAAGCCCCGCCCACTTTTCTATTAAGCCACACCTATTTTTAAGCCCCTCCCACCATTTTTAAGCCCATCCCACTTTCTATTAAGCCCATCCCACTTTTCTATTAAGTCCCACCCACTTTTCTATTAAGCCACACCCATTTTTAAGCCCCTGCCACCGGTTTTAAGCCCCTCCCACCGGTTTTAAGCCCCTCCCATTTTTCTATTAAGCCACACCCATTTTTAAGCCCCTCCCACCGTTTTTAAGCCACTCCCACTTTTAAACCCCACCCACTTTCAACCCTCACTTTCAACCCTAACCCTAACCCTAACCCTAATCCAACCCTCACTTTTAACCCTAACCCTAACTCCACCCATTTTTAAGCCCCTCCCACTTTTCTATTAAGCCCCGCCCACTTTTATATTAAGCCACACCCATTTTTAAGCCCCTCCCACCGTTTTTAAGCCCCTCCCACCGTTTTTAAGCCCCTCCCACTTTTCTATTAAGCCACGCCCGTTTTTATGCCACTCCCACCGGTTTTAAGCCCCTCCCACTTTTCTATTAAGCCCCGCCCACTTTTCTATTAAGCCACACCCATTTTTAAGCCCCTCCCACCGGTTTTAAGCCCCTCCCATTTTTCTATTAAGCCCCTCCCACTTTTCTATTAAGCCACGCCCGTTTTTATGCCACTCCCACCGTTTTTAAGCCCCTCCCACTTTTCTATTAAGCCCCTCCCACTTTTCTATTAAGCCACACCTATTTTTAAGCCCCTCCCACCATTTTTAAGCCCCTCCCACTTTCTATTAAGCCCCGCCCACTTTTCTATTAAGCCACACCTATTTTTAAGCCCCTCCCACCGGTTTTAAGCCCCTCCCATTTTTCTATTAAGCCCCTCCCACTTTTCTATTAAGCCACGCCCGTTTTTATGCCACTCCCACCGTTTTTAAGCCCCTCCCACTTTTCTACTAAGCCCCTCCCACTTTTCTATTAAGCCACACCCATTTTGAAGCCCCTCCCACCGTTTTTAAGCCACTCCCACTTTTAAACCCCACCCACTTTCAACCCTCACTTTCAACCCTAACCCTAACCCAACCCTCACTTTCAACCCTAACCCTAACCCTAACCCTAATCCAACCCTCACTTTTAACCCTAACCCTAACTCCACCCATTTTTAAGCCCCTCCCACTTTTCTATTAAGCCCTGCCCACTTTTCTATTAAGCCACACCCATTTTTAAGCCCCTCCCACCGGTTTTAAGCCCCTCCCATTTTTCTATTAAGCCCCTCCCACTTTTCTATTAAGCCACGCCCGTTTTTATGCCACTCCCACCGTTTTTAAGCCCCTCCCACTTTTCTATTAAGCCCCTCCCACTTTTCTATTAAGCCACACCTATTTTTAAGCCCCTCCCACCATTTTTAAGCCCCTCCCACTTTCTATTAAGCCCCGCCCACTTTTCTATTAAGCCACACCTATTTTTAAGCCCCTCCCACCGGTTTTAAGCCCCTCCCATTTTTCTATTAAGCCCCTCCCACTTTTCTATTAAGCCACGCCCGTTTTTATGCCACTCCCACCGTTTTTAAGCCCCTCCCACTTTTCTATTAAGCCCCTCCCACTTTTCTATTAAGCCACACCTATTTTTAAGCCCCTCCCACCATTTTTAAGCCCCTCCCACTTTCTATTAAGCCCCGCCCACTTTTCTATTAAGCCACACCTATTTTTAAGCCCCTCCCACCATTTTTAAGCCCATCCCACTTTCTATTAAGCCCATCCCACTTTTCTATTAAGTCCCACCCACTTTTCTATTAAGCCACACCCATTTTTAAGCCCCTGCCACCGGTTTTAAGCCCCTCCCACCGGTTTTAAGCCCCTCCCATTTTTCTATTAAGCCCCTCCCACTTTTCTATTAAGCCACACCCATTTTTAAGCCCCTCCCACCGTTTTTAAGCCACTCCCACTTTTAAACCCCACCCACTTTCAACCCTCACTTTCAACCCTAACCCTAACCCTAACCCTAATCCAACCCTCACTTTTAACCCTAACCCTAACTCCACCCATTTTTAAGCCCCTCCCACTTTTCTATTAAGCCCCGCCCACTTTTATATTAAGCCACACCCATTTTTAAGCCCCCCCACCGTTTTTAAGCCCCTCCCACCGTTTTTAAGCCCCTCCCACTTTTCTATTAAGCCACGCCCGTTTTTATGCCACTCCCACCGGTTTTAAGCCCCTCCCACTTTTCTATTAAGCCCCGCCCACTTTTCTATTAAGCCACACCCATTTTTAAGCCCCTCCCACCGGTTTTAAGCCCCTCCCACTTTTCTACTAAGCCCCTCCCACTTTTCTATTAAGCCACACCCATTTTTAAGCCCCTCCCACCGTTTTTAAGCCACTCCCACTTTTCTATTAAGCCCCGCCCACTTTTCTATTAAGCCACACCTATTTTTAAGCCCCTCCCACCGGTTTTAAGCCCCTCCCATTTTTCTATTAAGCCACACCCATTTTTAAGCCCCTCCCACCGTTTTTAAGCCCCTCCCACCGTTTTTAAGCCCCTCCCACTTTTCTATTAAGCCACGCCCGTTTTTATGCCACTCCCACCGGTTTTAAGCCCCTCCCACTTTTCTATTAAGCCCCTCCCACTTTTCTATTAAGCCACACCCATTTTTAAGCCCCTCCCACCGTTTTTAAGCCACTCCCACTTTTAAACCCCACCCACTTTCAACCCTCACTTTCAACCCTAACCCTAACCCTAACCCTAATCCAACCCTCACTTTTAACCCTAACCCTAACTCCACCCATTTTTAAGCCCCTCCCACTTTTCTATTAAGCCCCGCCCACTTTTATATTAAGCCACACCCATTTTTAAGCCCCTCCCACCGTTTTTAAGCCCCTCCCACCGTTTTTAAGCCCCTCCCACTTTTCTATTAAGCCACGCCCGTTTTTATGCCACTCCCACCGGTTTTAAGCCCCTCCCACTTTTCTATTAAGCCCCGCCCACTTTTCTATTAAGCCACACCCATTTTTAAGCCCCTCCCACCGGTTTTAAGCCCCTCCCATTTTTCTATTAAGCCCCTCCCACTTTTCTATTAAGCCACGCCCGTTTTTATGCCACTCCCACCGTTTTTAAGCCCCTCCCACTTTTCTATTAAGCCCCTCCCACTTTTCTATTAAGCCACACCTATTTTTAAGCCCCTCCCACCATTTTTAAGCCCCTCCCACTTTCTATTAAGCCCCGCCCACTTTTCTATTAAGCCACACCTATTTTTAAGCCCCTCCCACCGGTTTTAAGCCCCTCCCATTTTTCTATTAAGCCCCTCCCACTTTTCTATTAAGCCACGCCCGTTTTTATGCCACTCCCACCGTTTTTAAGCCCCTCCCACTTTTCTACTAAGCCCCTCCCACTTTTCTATTAAGCCACACCCATTTTGAAGCCCCTCCCACCGTTTTTAAGCCACTCCCACTTTTAAACCCCACCCACTTTCAACCCTCACTTTCAACCCTAACCCTAACCCAACCCTCACTTTCAACCCTAACCCTAACCCTAATCCAACCCTCACTTTTAACCCTAACCCTAACTCCACCCATTTTTAAGCCCCTCCCACTTTTCTATTAAGCCCCGCCCACTTTTCTATTAAGCCACACCTATTTTTAAGCCCCTCCCACCATTTTTAAGCCCCTCCCACTTTCTATTAAGCCCCGCCCACTTTTCTATTAAGCCACACCTATTTTTAAGCCCCTCCCACCGGTTTTAAGCCCCTCCCATTTTTCTATTAAGCCCCTCCCACTTTTCTATTAAGCCACGCCCGTTTTTATGCCACTCCCACCGTTTTTAAGCCCCTCCCACTTTTCTATTAAGCCCCTCCCACTTTTCTATTAAGCCACACCTATTTTTAAGCCCCTCCCACCATTTTTAAGCCCCTCCCACTTTCTATTAAGCCCCGCCCACTTTTCTATTAAGCCACACCTATTTTTAAGCCCCTCCCACCGGTTTTAAGCCCCTCCCATTTTTCTATTAAGCCCCTCCCACTTTTCTATTAAGCCACGCCCGTTTTTATGCCACTCCCACCGTTTTTAAGCCCCTCCCACTTTTCTATTAAGCCCCTCCCACTTTTCTATTAAGCCACACCTATTTTTAAGCCCCTCCCACCATTTTTAAGCCCCTCCCACTTTCTATTAAGCCCCGCCCACTTTTCTATTAAGCCACACCTATTTTTAAGCCCCTCCCACCATTTTTAAGCCCATCCCACTTTCTATTAAGCCCATCCCACTTTTCTATTAAGTCCCACCCACTTTTCTATTAAGCCACACCCATTTTTAAGCCCCTGCCACCGGTTTTAAGCCCCTCCCACCGGTTTTAAGCCCCTCCCATTTTTCTATTAAGCCACACCCATTTTTAAGCCCCTCCCACCGTTTTTAAGCCACTCCCACTTTTAAACCCCACCCACTTTCAACCCTCACTTTCAACCCTAACCCTAACCCTAACCCTAATCCAACCCTCACTTTTAACCCTAACCCTAACTCCACCCATTTTTAAGCCCCTCCCACTTTTCTATTAAGCCCCGCCCACTTTTATATTAAGCCACACCCATTTTTAAGCCCCTCCCACCGTTTTTAAGCCCCTCCCACCGTTTTTAAGCCCCTCCCACTTTTCTATTAAGCCACGCCCGTTTTTATGCCACTCCCACCGGTTTTAAGCCCCTCCCACTTTTCTATTAAGCCCCGCCCACTTTTCTATTAAGCCACACCCATTTTTAAGCCCCTCCCACCGGTTTTAAGCCCCTCCCATTTTTCTATTAAGCCCCTCCCACTTTTCTATTAAGCCACGCCCGTTTTTATGCCACTCCCACCGTTTTTAAGCCCCTCCCACTTTTCTATTAAGCCCCTCCCACTTTTCTATTAAGCCACACCTATTTTTAAGCCCCTCCCACCATTTTTAAGCCCCTCCCACTTTCTATTAAGCCCCGCCCACTTTTCTATTAAGCCACACCTATTTTTAAGCCCCTCCCACCGGTTTTAAGCCCCTCCCATTTTTCTATTAAGCCCCTCCCACTTTTCTATTAAGCCACACCCATTTTTAAGCCCCTCCCACCGGTTTTAAGCCCCTCCCATTTTTCTATTAAGCCCCTCCCACTTTTCTATTAAGCCACGCCCGTTTTTATGCCACTCCCACCGTTTTTAAGCCCCTCCCACTTTTCTATTAAGCCCCTCCCACTTTTCTATTAAGCCACACCTATTTTTAAGCCCCTCCCACCATTTTTAAGCCCCTCCCACTTTCTATTAAGCCCCGCCCACTTTTCTATTAAGCCACACCTATTTTTAAGCCCCTCCCACCGGTTTTAAGCCCCTCCCATTTTTCTATTAAGCCCCTCCCACTTTTCTATTAAGCCACGCCCGTTTTTATGCCACTCCCACCGTTTTTAAGCCCCTCCCACTTTTCTATTAAGCCCCTCCCACTTTTCTATTAAGCCACACCTATTTTTAAGCCCCTCCCACCATTTTTAAGCCCCTCCCACTTTCTATTAAGCCCCGCCCACTTTTCTATTAAGCCACACCTATTTTTAAGCCCCTCCCACCATTTTTAAGCCCCTCCCACTTTCTATTAAGCCCCGCCCACTTTTCTATTAAGCCACACCTATTTTTAAGCCCCTCCCACCGGTTTTAAGCCCCTCCCATTTTTCTATTAAGCCCCTCCCACTTTTCTATTAAGCCACGCCCGTTTTTATGCCACTCCCACCGGTTTTAAGCCCCTCCCACTTTTCTATTAAGCCCCGCCCACTTTTCTATTAAGCCACACCCATTTTTAAGCCCCTCCCACCGGTTTTAAGCCCCTCCCACTTTTCTACTAAGCCCCTCCCACTTTTCTATTAAGCCACACCCATTTTTAAGCCCCTCCCACCGTTTTTAAGCCACTCCCACTTTTCTATTAAGCCCCGCCCACTTTTCTATTAAGCCACACCTATTTTTAAGCCCCTCCCACCGGTTTTAAGCCCCTCCCATTTTTCTATTAAGCCCCTCCCACTTTTCTATTAAGCCACACCCATTTTTAAGCCCCTCCCACCGTTTTTAAGCCCCTCCCACCGTTTTTAAGCCCCTCCCACTTTTCTATTAAGCCACGCCCGTTTTTATGCCACTCCCACCGGTTTTAAGCCCCTCCCACTTTTCTATTAAGCCCCTCCCACTTTTCTATTAAGCCACACCTATTTTTAAGCCCCTCCCACCATTTTTAAGCCCCTCCCACTTTCTATTAAGCCCCGCCCACTTTTCTATTAAGCCACACCTATTTTTAAGCCCCTCCCACCGGTTTTAAGCCCCTCCCATTTTTCTATTAAGCCCCTCCCACTTTTCTATTAAGCCACGCCCGTTTTTATGCCACTCCCACCGTTTTTAAGCCCCTCCCACTTTTCTACTAAGCCCCTCCCACTTTTCTATTAAGCCACACCCATTTTGAAGCCCCTCCCACCGTTTTTAAGCCACTCCCACTTTTAAACCCCACCCACTTTCAACCCTCACTTTCAACCCTAACCCTAACCCAACCCTCACTTTCAACCCTAACCCTAACCCTAATCCAACCCTCACTTTTAACCCTAACCCTAACTCCACCCATTTTTAAGCCCCTCCCACTTTTCTATTAAGCCCCGCCCACTTTTCTATTAAGCCACACCTATTTTTAAGCCCCTCCCACCATTTTTAAGCCCCTCCCACTTTCTATTAAGCCCCGCCCACTTTTCTATTAAGCCACACCTATTTTTAAGCCCCTCCCACCGGTTTTAAGCCCCTCCCATTTTTCTATTAAGCCCCTCCCACTTTTCTATTAAGCCACGCCCGTTTTTATGCCACTCCCACCGTTTTTAAGCCCCTCCCACTTTTCTATTAAGCCCCTCCCACTTTTCTATTAAGCCACACCTATTTTTAAGCCCCTCCCACCATTTTTAAGCCCCTCCCACTTTCTATTAAGCCCCGCCCACTTTTCTATTAAGCCACACCTATTTTTAAGCCCCTCCCACCATTTTTAAGCCCATCCCACTTTCTATTAAGCCCATCCCACTTTTCTATTAAGTCCCACCCACTTTTCTATTAAGCCACACCCATTTTTAAGCCCCTGCCACCGGTTTTAAGCCCCTCCCACCGGTTTTAAGCCCCTCCCATTTTTCTATTAAGCCCCTCCCACTTTTCTATTAAGCCACACCCATTTTTAAGCCCCTCCCACCGTTTTTAAGCCACTCCCACTTTTAAACCCCACCCACTTTCAACCCTCACTTTCAACCCTAACCCTAACCCTAACCCTAATCCAACCCTCACTTTTAACCCTAACCCTAACTCCACCCATTTTTAAGCCCCTCCCACTTTTCTATTAAGCCCCGCCCACTTTTATATTAAGCCACACCCATTTTTAAGCCCCTCCCACCGTTTTTAAGCCCCTCCCACCGTTTTTAAGCCCCTCCCACTTTTCTATTAAGCCACGCCCGTTTTTATGCCACTCCCACCGGTTTTAAGCCCCTCCCACTTTTCTATTAAGCCCCGCCCACTTTTCTATTAAGCCACACCCATTTTGAAGCCCCTCCCACCGTTTTTAAGCCACTCCCACTTTTAAACCCCACCCACTTTCAACCCTCACTTTCAACCCTAACCCTAACCCAACCCTCACTTTCAACCCTAACCCTAACCCTAACCCTAATCCAACCCTCACTTTTAACCCTAACCCTAACTCCACCCATTTTTAAGCCCCTCCCACTTTTCTATTAAGCCCTGCCCACTTTTCTATTAAGCCACACCCATTTTTAAGCCCCTCCCACCGGTTTTAAGCCCCTCCCATTTTTCTATTAAGCCCCTCCCACTTTTCTATTAAGCCACGCCCGTTTTTATGCCACTCCCACCGTTTTTAAGCCCCTCCCACTTTTCTATTAAGCCCCTCCCACTTTTCTATTAAGCCACACCTATTTTTAAGCCCCTCCCACCATTTTTAAGCCCCTCCCACTTTCTATTAAGCCCCGCCCACTTTTCTATTAAGCCACACCTATTTTTAAGCCCCTCCCACCGGTTTTAAGCCCCTCCCATTTTTCTATTAAGCCCCTCCCACTTTTCTATTAAGCCACGCCCGTTTTTATGCCACTCCCACCGTTTTTAAGCCCCTCCCACTTTTCTATTAAGCCCCTCCCACTTTTCTATTAAGCCACACCTATTTTTAAGCCCCTCCCACCATTTTTAAGCCCCTCCCACTTTCTATTAAGCCCCGCCCACTTTTCTATTAAGCCACACCTATTTTTAAGCCCCTCCCACCATTTTTAAGCCCATCCCACTTTCTATTAAGCCCATCCCACTTTTCTATTAAGTCCCACCCACTTTTCTATTAAGCCACACCCATTTTTAAGCCCCTGCCACCGGTTTTAAGCCCCTCCCACCGGTTTTAAGCCCCTCCCATTTTTCTATTAAGCCCCTCCCACTTTTCTATTAAGCCACACCCATTTTTAAGCCCCTCCCACCGTTTTTAAGCCACTCCCACTTTTAAACCCCACCCACTTTCAACCCTCACTTTCAACCCTAACCCTAACCCTAACCCTAATCCAACCCTCACTTTTAACCCTAACCCTAACTCCACCCATTTTTAAGCCCCTCCCACTTTTCTATTAAGCCCCGCCCACTTTTATATTAAGCCACACCCATTTTTAAGCCCCCCCACCGTTTTTAAGCCCCTCCCACCGTTTTTAAGCCCCTCCCACTTTTCTATTAAGCCACGCCCGTTTTTATGCCACTCCCACCGGTTTTAAGCCCCTCCCACTTTTCTATTAAGCCCCGCCCACTTTTCTATTAAGCCACACCCATTTTTAAGCCCCTCCCACCGGTTTTAAGCCCCTCCCACTTTTCTACTAAGCCCCTCCCACTTTTCTATTAAGCCACACCCATTTTTAAGCCCCTCCCACCGTTTTTAAGCCACTCCCACTTTTCTATTAAGCCCCGCCCACTTTTCTATTAAGCCACACCTATTTTTAAGCCCCTCCCACCGGTTTTAAGCCCCTCCCATTTTTCTATTAAGCCCCTCCCACTTTTCTATTAAGCCACACCCATTTTTAAGCCCCTCCCACCGTTTTTAAGCCCCTCCCACCGTTTTTAAGCCCCTCCCACTTTTCTATTAAGCCACGCCCGTTTTTATGCCACTCCCACCGGTTTTAAGCCCCTCCCACTTTTCTATTAAGCCCCTCCCACTTTTCTATTAAGCCACACCTATTTTTAAGCCCCTCCCACCATTTTTAAGCCCCTCCCACTTTCTATTAAGCCCCGCCCACTTTTCTATTAAGCCACACCTATTTTTAAGCCCCTCCCACCGGTTTTAAGCCCCTCCCATTTTTCTATTAAGCCCCTCCCACTTTTCTATTAAGCCACGCCCGTTTTTATGCCACTCCCACCGTTTTTAAGCCCCTCCCACTTTTCTACTAAGCCCCTCCCACTTTTCTATTAAGCCACACCCATTTTGAAGCCCCTCCCACCGTTTTTAAGCCACTCCCACTTTTAAACCCCACCCACTTTCAACCCTCACTTTCAACCCTAACCCTAACCCAACCCTCACTTTCAACCCTAACCCTAACCCTAATCCAACCCTCACTTTTAACCCTAACCCTAACTCCACCCATTTTTAAGCCCCTCCCACTTTTCTATTAAGCCCCGCCCACTTTTCTATTAAGCCACACCTATTTTTAAGCCCCTCCCACCATTTTTAAGCCCCTCCCACTTTCTATTAAGCCCCGCCCACTTTTCTATTAAGCCACACCTATTTTTAAGCCCCTCCCACCGGTTTTAAGCCCCTCCCATTTTTCTATTAAGCCCCTCCCACTTTTCTATTAAGCCACGCCCGTTTTTATGCCACTCCCACCGTTTTTAAGCCCCTCCCACTTTTCTATTAAGCCCCTCCCACTTTTCTATTAAGCCACACCTATTTTTAAGCCCCTCCCACCATTTTTAAGCCCCTCCCACTTTCTATTAAGCCCCGCCCACTTTTCTATTAAGCCACACCTATTTTTAAGCCCCTCCCACCATTTTTAAGCCCATCCCACTTTCTATTAAGCCCATCCCACTTTTCTATTAAGTCCCACCCACTTTTCTATTAAGCCACACCCATTTTTAAGCCCCTGCCACCGGTTTTAAGCCCCTCCCACCGGTTTTAAGCCCCTCCCATTTTTCTATTAAGCCCCTCCCACTTTTCTATTAAGCCACACCCATTTTTAAGCCCCTCCCACCGTTTTTAAGCCACTCCCACTTTTAAACCCCACCCACTTTCAACCCTCACTTTCAACCCTAACCCTAACCCTAACCCTAATCCAACCCTCACTTTTAACCCTAACCCTAACTCCACCCATTTTTAAGCCCCTCCCACTTTTCTATTAAGCCCCGCCCACTTTTATATTAAGCCACACCCATTTTTAAGCCCCTCCCACCGTTTTTAAGCCCCTCCCACCGTTTTTAAGCCCCTCCCACTTTTCTATTAAGCCACGCCCGTTTTTATGCCACTCCCACCGGTTTTAAGCCCCTCCCACTTTTCTATTAAGCCCCGCCCACTTTTCTATTAAGCCACACCCATTTTTAAGCCCCTCCCACCGGTTTTAAGCCCCTCCCATTTTTCTATTAAGCCCCTCCCACTTTTCTATTAAGCCACGCCCGTTTTTATGCCACTCCCACCGTTTTTAAGCCCCTCCCACTTTTCTATTAAGCCCCTCCCACTTTTCTATTAAGCCACACCTATTTTTAAGCCCCTCCCACCATTTTTAAGCCCCTCCCACTTTCTATTAAGCCCCGCCCACTTTTCTATTAAGCCACACCTATTTTTAAGCCCCTCCCACCGGTTTTAAGCCCCTCCCATTTTTCTATTAAGCCCCTCCCACTTTTCTATTAAGCCACGCCCGTTTTTATGCCACTCCCACCGTTTTTAAGCCCCTCCCACTTTTCTACTAAGCCCCTCCCACTTTTCTATTAAGCCACACCCATTTTGAAGCCCCTCCCACCGTTTTTAAGCCACTCCCACTTTTAAACCCCACCCACTTTCAACCCTCACTTTCAACCCTAACCCTAACCCAACCCTCACTTTCAACCCTAACCCTAACCCTAACCCTAATCCAACCCTCACTTTTAACCCTAACCCTAACTCCACCCATTTTTAAGCCCCTCCCACTTTTCTATTAAGCCCTGCCCACTTTTCTATTAAGCCACACCCATTTTTAAGCCCCTCCCACCGGTTTTAAGCCCCTCCCATTTTTCTATTAAGCCCCTCCCACTTTTCTATTAAGCCACGCCCGTTTTTATGCCACTCCCACCGTTTTTAAGCCCCTCCCACTTTTCTATTAAGCCCCTCCCACTTTTCTATTAAGCCACACCTATTTTTAAGCCCCTCCCACCATTTTTAAGCCCCTCCCACTTTCTATTAAGCCCCGCCCACTTTTCTATTAAGCCACACCTATTTTTAAGCCCCTCCCACCGGTTTTAAGCCCCTCCCATTTTTCTATTAAGCCCCTCCCACTTTTCTATTAAGCCACGCCCGTTTTTATGCCACTCCCACCGTTTTTAAGCCCCTCCCACTTTTCTATTAAGCCCCTCCCACTTTTCTATTAAGCCACACCTATTTTTAAGCCCCTCCCACCATTTTTAAGCCCCTCCCACTTTCTATTAAGCCCCGCCCACTTTTCTATTAAGCCACACCTATTTTTAAGCCCCTCCCACCATTTTTAAGCCCATCCCACTTTCTATTAAGCCCATCCCACTTTTCTATTAAGTCCCACCCACTTTTCTATTAAGCCACACCCATTTTTAAGCCCCTGCCACCGGTTTTAAGCCCCTCCCACCGGTTTTAAGCCCCTCCCATTTTTCTATTAAGCCCCTCCCACTTTTCTATTAAGCCACACCCATTTTTAAGCCCCTCCCACCGTTTTTAAGCCACTCCCACTTTTAAACCCCACCCACTTTCAACCCTCACTTTCAACCCTAACCCTAACCCTAACCCTAATCCAACCCTCACTTTTAACCCTAACCCTAACTCCACCCATTTTTAAGCCCCTCCCACTTTTCTATTAAGCCCCGCCCACTTTTATATTAAGCCACACCTATTTTTAAGCCCCTCCCACCGGTTTTAAGCCCCTCCCATTTTTCTATTAAGCCCCTCCCACTTTTCTATTAAGCCACGCCCGTTTTTATGCCACTCCCACCGTTTTTAAGCCCCTCCCACTTTTCTACTAAGCCCCTCCCACTTTTCTATTAAGCCACACCCATTTTGAAGCCCCTCCCACCGTTTTTAAGCCACTCCCACTTTTAAACCCCACCCACTTTCAACCCTCACTTTCAACCCTAACCCTAACCCAACCCTCACTTTCAACCCTAACCCTAACCCTAACCCTAATCCAACCCTCACTTTTAACCCTAACCCTAACTCCACCCATTTTTAAGCCCCTCCCACTTTTCTATTAAGCCCTGCCCACTTTTCTATTAAGCCCTGCCCACTTTTCTATTAAGCCACACCCATTTTTAAGCCCCTCCCACCGGTTTTAAGCCCCTCCCATTTTTCTATTAAGCCCCTCCCACTTTTCTATTAAGCCACGCCCGTTTTTATGCCACTCCCACCGTTTTTAAGCCCCTCCCACTTTTCTATTAAGCCCCTCCCACTTTTCTATTAAGCCACACCTATTTTTAAGCCCCTCCCACCATTTTTAAGCCCCTCCCACTTTCTATTAAGCCCCGCCCACTTTTCTATTAAGCCACACCTATTTTTAAGCCCCTCCCACCGGTTTTAAGCCCCTCCCATTTTTCTATTAAGCCCCTCCCACTTTTCTATTAAGCCACGCCCGTTTTTATGCCACTCCCACCGTTTTTAAGCCCCTCCCACTTTTCTATTAAGCCCCTCCCACTTTTCTATTAAGCCACACCTATTTTTAAGCCCCTCCCACCATTTTTAAGCCCCTCCCACTTTCTATTAAGCCCCGCCCACTTTTCTATTAAGCCACACCTATTTTTAAGCCCCTCCCACCATTTTTAAGCCCATCCCACTTTCTATTAAGCCCATCCCACTTTTCTATTAAGTCCCACCCACTTTTCTATTAAGCCACACCCATTTTTAAGCCCCTGCCACCGGTTTTAAGCCCCTCCCATTTTTCTATTAAGCCCCTCCCACTTTTCTATTAAGCCACGCCCGTTTTTATGCCACTCCCACCGTTTTTAAGCCCCTCCCACTTTTCTACTAAGCCCCTCCCACTTTTCTATTAAGCCACACCCATTTTGAAGCCCCTCCCACCGTTTTTAAGCCACTCCCACTTTTAAACCCCACCCACTTTCAACCCTCACTTTCAACCCTAACCCTAACCCAACCCTCACTTTCAACCCTAACCCTAACCCTAACCCTAATCCAACCCTCACTTTTAACCCTAACCCTAACTCCACCCATTTTTAAGCCCCTCCCACTTTTCTATTAAGCCCTGCCCACTTTTCTATTAAGCCCTGCCCACTTTTCTATTAAGCCACACCCATTTTTAAGCCCCTCCCACCGGTTTTAAGCCCCTCCCATTTTTCTATTAAGCCCCTCCCACTTTTCTATTAAGCCACGCCCGTTTTTATGCCACTCCCACCGTTTTTAAGCCCCTCCCACTTTTCTATTAAGCCCCTCCCACTTTTCTATTAAGCCACACCTATTTTTAAGCCCCTCCCACCATTTTTAAGCCCCTCCCACTTTCTATTAAGCCCCGCCCACTTTTCTATTAAGCCACACCTATTTTTAAGCCCCTCCCACCGGTTTTAAGCCCCTCCCATTTTTCTATTAAGCCCCTCCCACTTTTCTATTAAGCCACGCCCGTTTTTATGCCACTCCCACCGTTTTTAAGCCCCTCCCACTTTTCTATTAAGCCCCTCCCACTTTTCTATTAAGCCACACCTATTTTTAAGCCCCTCCCACCATTTTTAAGCCCCTCCCACTTTCTATTAAGCCCCGCCCACTTTTCTATTAAGCCACACCTATTTTTAAGCCCCTCCCACCATTTTTAAGCCCATCCCACTTTCTATTAAGCCCATCCCACTTTTCTATTAAGTCCCACCCACTTTTCTATTAAGCCACACCCATTTTTAAGCCCCTGCCACCGGTTTTAAGCCCCTCCCACCGGTTTTAAGCCCCTCCCATTTTTCTATTAAGCCCCTCCCACTTTTCTATTAAGCCACACCCATTTTTAAGCCCCTCCCACCGTTTTTAAGCCACTCCCACTTTTAAACCCCACCCACTTTCAACCCTCACT
The DNA here is from genome assembly GCF_040206685.1 of Ascaphus truei. Taxonomy (NCBI): domain Eukaryota; kingdom Metazoa; phylum Chordata; class Amphibia; order Anura; family Ascaphidae; genus Ascaphus; species Ascaphus truei. The sequence continues at coordinate 70,316 of NW_027453899.1, read as the reverse complement.
TTCAACCCTAACCCTAACCCTAACCCTAATCCAACCCTCACTTTTAACCCTAACCCTAACTCCACCCATTTTTAAGCCCCTCCCACTTTCTATTAAGCCCCGCCCACTTTTCTATTAAGCCACACCTATTTTTAAGCCCCTCCCACCGGTTTTAAGCCCCTCCCATTTTTCTATTAAGCCCCTCCCACTTTTCTATTAAGCCACGCCCGTTTTTATGCCACTCCCACCGTTTTTAAGCCCCTCCCACTTTTCTATTAAGCCCCTCCCACTTTTCTATTAAGCCACACCTATTTTTAAGCCCCTCCCACCATTTTTAAGCCCCTCCCACTTTCTATTAAGCCCCGCCCACTTTTCTATTAAGCCACACCTATTTTTAAGCCCCTCCCACCATTTTTAAGCCCATCCCACTTTCTATTAAGCCCATCCCACTTTTCTATTAAGTCCCACCCACTTTTCTATTAAGCCACACCCATTTTTAAGCCCCTGCCACCGGTTTTAAGCCCCTCCCACCGGTTTTAAGCCCCTCCCATTTTTCTATTAAGCCCCTCCCACTTTTCTATTAAGCCACACCCATTTTTAAGCCCCTCCCACCGTTTTTAAGCCACTCCCACTTTTAAACCCCACCCACTTTCAACCCTCACTTTCAACCCTAACCCTAACCCTAACCCTAATCCAACCCTCACTTTTAACCCTAACCCTAACTCCACCCATTTTTAAGCCCCTCCCACTTTTCTATTAAGCCCCGCCCACTTTTATATTAAGCCACACCCATTTTTAAGCCCCCCCACCGTTTTTAAGCCCCTCCCACCGTTTTTAAGCCCCTCCCACTTTTCTATTAAGCCACGCCCGTTTTTATGCCACTCCCACCGGTTTTAAGCCCCTCCCACTTTTCTATTAAGCCCCGCCCACTTTTCTATTAAGCCACACCCATTTTTAAGCCCCTCCCACCGGTTTTAAGCCCCTCCCACTTTTCTACTAAGCCCCTCCCACTTTTCTATTAAGCCACACCCATTTTTAAGCCCCTCCCACCGTTTTTAAGCCACTCCCACTTTTCTATTAAGCCCCGCCCACTTTTCTATTAAGCCACACCTATTTTTAAGCCCCTCCCACCGGTTTTAAGCCCCTCCCATTTTTCTATTAAGCCCCTCCCACTTTTCTATTAAGCCACACCCATTTTTAAGCCCCTCCCACCGTTTTTAAGCCCCTCCCACCGTTTTTAAGCCCCTCCCACTTTTCTATTAAGCCACGCCCGTTTTTATGCCACTCCCACCGGTTTTAAGCCCCTCCCACTTTTCTATTAAGCCCCTCCCACTTTTCTATTAAGCCACACCTATTTTTAAGCCCCTCCCACCATTTTTAAGCCCCTCCCACTTTCTATTAAGCCCCGCCCACTTTTCTATTAAGCCACACCTATTTTTAAGCCCCTCCCACCGGTTTTAAGCCCCTCCCATTTTTCTATTAAGCCCCTCCCACTTTTCTATTAAGCCACGCCCGTTTTTATGCCACTCCCACCGTTTTTAAGCCCCTCCCACTTTTCTACTAAGCCCCTCCCACTTTTCTATTAAGCCACACCCATTTTGAAGCCCCTCCCACCGTTTTTAAGCCACTCCCACTTTTAAACCCCACCCACTTTCAACCCTCACTTTCAACCCTAACCCTAACCCAACCCTCACTTTCAACCCTAACCCTAACCCTAATCCAACCCTCACTTTTAACCCTAACCCTAACTCCACCCATTTTTAAGCCCCTCCCACTTTTCTATTAAGCCCCGCCCACTTTTCTATTAAGCCACACCTATTTTTAAGCCCCTCCCACCATTTTTAAGCCCCTCCCACTTTCTATTAAGCCCCGCCCACTTTTCTATTAAGCCACACCTATTTTTAAGCCCCTCCCACCGGTTTTAAGCCCCTCCCATTTTTCTATTAAGCCCCTCCCACTTTTCTATTAAGCCACGCCCGTTTTTATGCCACTCCCACCGTTTTTAAGCCCCTCCCACTTTTCTATTAAGCCCCTCCCACTTTTCTATTAAGCCACACCTATTTTTAAGCCCCTCCCACCATTTTTAAGCCCCTCCCACTTTCTATTAAGCCCCGCCCACTTTTCTATTAAGCCACACCTATTTTTAAGCCCCTCCCACCATTTTTAAGCCCATCCCACTTTCTATTAAGCCCATCCCACTTTTCTATTAAGTCCCACCCACTTTTCTATTAAGCCACACCCATTTTTAAGCCCCTGCCACCGGTTTTAAGCCCCTCCCACCGGTTTTAAGCCCCTCCCATTTTTCTATTAAGCCCCTCCCACTTTTCTATTAAGCCACACCCATTTTTAAGCCCCTCCCACCGTTTTTAAGCCACTCCCACTTTTAAACCCCACCCACTTTCAACCCTCACTTTCAACCCTAACCCTAACCCTAACCCTAATCCAACCCTCACTTTTAACCCTAACCCTAACTCCACCCATTTTTAAGCCCCTCCCACTTTTCTATTAAGCCCCGCCCACTTTTATATTAAGCCACACCCATTTTTAAGCCCCTCCCACCGTTTTTAAGCCCCTCCCACCGTTTTTAAGCCCCTCCCACTTTTCTATTAAGCCACGCCCGTTTTTATGCCACTCCCACCGGTTTTAAGCCCCTCCCACTTTTCTATTAAGCCCCGCCCACTTTTCTATTAAGCCACACCCATTTTTAAGCCCCTCCCACCGGTTTTAAGCCCCTCCCATTTTTCTATTAAGCCCCTCCCACTTTTCTATTAAGCCACGCCCGTTTTTATGCCACTCCCACCGTTTTTAAGCCCCTCCCACTTTTCTATTAAGCCCCTCCCACTTTTCTATTAAGCCACACCTATTTTTAAGCCCCTCCCACCATTTTTAAGCCCCTCCCACTTTCTATTAAGCCCCGCCCACTTTTCTATTAAGCCACACCTATTTTTAAGCCCCTCCCACCGGTTTTAAGCCCCTCCCATTTTTCTATTAAGCCCCTCCCACTTTTCTATTAAGCCACGCCCGTTTTTATGCCACTCCCACCGTTTTTAAGCCCCTCCCACTTTTCTACTAAGCCCCTCCCACTTTTCTATTAAGCCACACCCATTTTGAAGCCCCTCCCACCGTTTTTAAGCCACTCCCACTTTTAAACCCCACCCACTTTCAACCCTCACTTTCAACCCTAACCCTAACCCAACCCTCACTTTCAACCCTAACCCTAACCCTAACCCTAATCCAACCCTCACTTTTAACCCTAACCCTAACTCCACCCATTTTTAAGCCCCTCCCACTTTTCTATTAAGCCCTGCCCACTTTTCTATTAAGCCACACCCATTTTTAAGCCCCTCCCACCGGTTTTAAGCCCCTCCCATTTTTCTATTAAGCCCCTCCCACTTTTCTATTAAGCCACGCCCGTTTTTATGCCACTCCCACCGTTTTTAAGCCCCTCCCACTTTTCTATTAAGCCCCTCCCACTTTTCTATTAAGCCACACCTATTTTTAAGCCCCTCCCACCATTTTTAAGCCCCTCCCACTTTCTATTAAGCCCCGCCCACTTTTCTATTAAGCCACACCTATTTTTAAGCCCCTCCCACCGGTTTTAAGCCCCTCCCATTTTTCTATTAAGCCCCTCCCACTTTTCTATTAAGCCACGCCCGTTTTTATGCCACTCCCACCGTTTTTAAGCCCCTCCCACTTTTCTATTAAGCCCCTCCCACTTTTCTATTAAGCCACACCTATTTTTAAGCCCCTCCCACCATTTTTAAGCCCCTCCCACTTTCTATTAAGCCCCGCCCACTTTTCTATTAAGCCACACCTATTTTTAAGCCCCTCCCACCATTTTTAAGCCCATCCCACTTTCTATTAAGCCCATCCCACTTTTCTATTAAGTCCCACCCACTTTTCTATTAAGCCACACCCATTTTTAAGCCCCTGCCACCGGTTTTAAGCCCCTCCCACCGGTTTTAAGCCCCTCCCATTTTTCTATTAAGCCCCTCCCACTTTTCTATTAAGCCACACCCATTTTTAAGCCCCTCCCACCGTTTTTAAGCCACTCCCACTTTTAAACCCCACCCACTTTCAACCCTCACTTTCAACCCTAACCCTAACCCTAACCCTAATCCAACCCTCACTTTTAACCCTAACCCTAACTCCACCCATTTTTAAGCCCCTCCCACTTTTCTATTAAGCCCCGCCCACTTTTATATTAAGCCACACCTATTTTTAAGCCCCTCCCACCGGTTTTAAGCCCCTCCCATTTTTCTATTAAGCCCCTCCCACTTTTCTATTAAGCCACGCCCGTTTTTATGCCACTCCCACCGTTTTTAAGCCCCTCCCACTTTTCTACTAAGCCCCTCCCACTTTTCTATTAAGCCACACCCATTTTGAAGCCCCTCCCACCGTTTTTAAGCCACTCCCACTTTTAAACCCCACCCACTTTCAACCCTCACTTTCAACCCTAACCCTAACCCAACCCTCACTTTCAACCCTAACCCTAACCCTAACCCTAATCCAACCCTCACTTTTAACCCTAACCCTAACTCCACCCATTTTTAAGCCCCTCCCACTTTTCTATTAAGCCCTGCCCACTTTTCTATTAAGCCCTGCCCACTTTTCTATTAAGCCACACCCATTTTTAAGCCCCTCCCACCGGTTTTAAGCCCCTCCCATTTTTCTATTAAGCCCCTCCCACTTTTCTATTAAGCCACGCCCGTTTTTATGCCACTCCCACCGTTTTTAAGCCCCTCCCACTTTTCTATTAAGCCCCTCCCACTTTTCTATTAAGCCACACCTATTTTTAAGCCCCTCCCACCATTTTTAAGCCCCTCCCACTTTCTATTAAGCCCCGCCCACTTTTCTATTAAGCCACACCTATTTTTAAGCCCCTCCCACCGGTTTTAAGCCCCTCCCATTTTTCTATTAAGCCCCTCCCACTTTTCTATTAAGCCACGCCCGTTTTTATGCCACTCCCACCGTTTTTAAGCCCCTCCCACTTTTCTATTAAGCCCCTCCCACTTTTCTATTAAGCCACACCTATTTTTAAGCCCCTCCCACCATTTTTAAGCCCCTCCCACTTTCTATTAAGCCCCGCCCACTTTTCTATTAAGCCACACCTATTTTTAAGCCCCTCCCACCATTTTTAAGCCCATCCCACTTTCTATTAAGCCCATCCCACTTTTCTATTAAGTCCCACCCACTTTTCTATTAAGCCACACCCATTTTTAAGCCCCTGCCACCGGTTTTAAGCCCCTCCCATTTTTCTATTAAGCCCCTCCCACTTTTCTATTAAGCCACGCCCGTTTTTATGCCACTCCCACCGTTTTTAAGCCCCTCCCACTTTTCTACTAAGCCCCTCCCACTTTTCTATTAAGCCACACCCATTTTGAAGCCCCTCCCACCGTTTTTAAGCCACTCCCACTTTTAAACCCCACCCACTTTCAACCCTCACTTTCAACCCTAACCCTAACCCAACCCTCACTTTCAACCCTAACCCTAACCCTAACCCTAATCCAACCCTCACTTTTAACCCTAACCCTAACTCCACCCATTTTTAAGCCCCTCCCACTTTTCTATTAAGCCCTGCCCACTTTTCTATTAAGCCCTGCCCACTTTTCTATTAAGCCACACCCATTTTTAAGCCCCTCCCACCGGTTTTAAGCCCCTCCCATTTTTCTATTAAGCCCCTCCCACTTTTCTATTAAGCCACGCCCGTTTTTATGCCACTCCCACCGTTTTTAAGCCCCTCCCACTTTTCTATTAAGCCCCTCCCACTTTTCTATTAAGCCACACCTATTTTTAAGCCCCTCCCACCATTTTTAAGCCCCTCCCACTTTCTATTAAGCCCCGCCCACTTTTCTATTAAGCCACACCTATTTTTAAGCCCCTCCCACCGGTTTTAAGCCCCTCCCATTTTTCTATTAAGCCCCTCCCACTTTTCTATTAAGCCACGCCCGTTTTTATGCCACTCCCACCGTTTTTAAGCCCCTCCCACTTTTCTATTAAGCCCCTCCCACTTTTCTATTAAGCCACACCTATTTTTAAGCCCCTCCCACCATTTTTAAGCCCCTCCCACTTTCTATTAAGCCCCGCCCACTTTTCTATTAAGCCACACCTATTTTTAAGCCCCTCCCACCATTTTTAAGCCCATCCCACTTTCTATTAAGCCCATCCCACTTTTCTATTAAGTCCCACCCACTTTTCTATTAAGCCACACCCATTTTTAAGCCCCTGCCACCGGTTTTAAGCCCCTCCCACCGGTTTTAAGCCCCTCCCATTTTTCTATTAAGCCCCTCCCACTTTTCTATTAAGCCACACCCATTTTTAAGCCCCTCCCACCGTTTTTAAGCCACTCCCACTTTTAAACCCCACCCACTTTCAACCCTCACTTTCAACCCTAACCCTAACCCTAACCCTAATCCAACCCTCACTTTTAACCCTAACCCTAACTCCACCCATTTTTAAGCCCCTCCCACTTTTCTATTAAGCCCCGCCCACTTTTCTATTAAGCCACACCCATTTTTAAGCCCCTCCCACCGGTTTTAAGCCCCTCCCACTTTTCTACTAAGCCCCTCCCACTTTTCTATTAAGCCACACCCATTTTTAAGCCCCTCCCACCGTTTTTAAGCCACTCCCACTTTTCTATTAAGCCCCGCCCACTTTTCTATTAAGCCACACCTATTTTTAAGCCCCTCCCACCGGTTTTAAGCCCCTCCCATTTTTCTATTAAGCCCCTCCCACTTTTCTATTAAGCCACACCCATTTTTAAGCCCCTCCCACCGTTTTTAAGCCCCTCCCACCGTTTTTAAGCCCCTCCCACTTTTCTATTAAGCCACGCCCGTTTTTATGCCACTCCCACCGGTTTTAAGCCCCTCCCACTTTTCTATTAAGCCCCTCCCACTTTTCTATTAAGCCACACCTATTTTTAAGCCCCTCCCACCATTTTTAAGCCCCTCCCACTTTCTATTAAGCCCCGCCCACTTTTCTATTAAGCCACACCTATTTTTAAGCCCCTCCCACCGGTTTTAAGCCCCTCCCATTTTTCTATTAAGCCCCTCCCACTTTTCTATTAAGCCACGCCCGTTTTTATGCCACTCCCACCGTTTTTAAGCCCCTCCCACTTTTCTACTAAGCCCCTCCCACTTTTCTATTAAGCCACACCCATTTTGAAGCCCCTCCCACCGTTTTTAAGCCACTCCCACTTTTAAACCCCACCCACTTTCAACCCTCACTTTCAACCCTAACCCTAACCCAACCCTCACTTTCAACCCTAACCCTAACCCTAATCCAACCCTCACTTTTAACCCTAACCCTAACTCCACCCATTTTTAAGCCCCTCCCACTTTTCTATTAAGCCCCGCCCACTTTTCTATTAAGCCACACCTATTTTTAAGCCCCTCCCACCATTTTTAAGCCCCTCCCACTTTCTATTAAGCCCCGCCCACTTTTCTATTAAGCCACACCTATTTTTAAGCCCCTCCCACCGGTTTTAAGCCCCTCCCATTTTTCTATTAAGCCCCTCCCACTTTTCTATTAAGCCACGCCCGTTTTTATGCCACTCCCACCGTTTTTAAGCCCCTCCCACTTTTCTATTAAGCCCCTCCCACTTTTCTATTAAGCCACACCTATTTTTAAGCCCCTCCCACCATTTTTAAGCCCCTCCCACTTTCTATTAAGCCCCGCCCACTTTTCTATTAAGCCACACCTATTTTTAAGCCCCTCCCACCATTTTTAAGCCCATCCCACTTTCTATTAAGCCCATCCCACTTTTCTATTAAGTCCCACCCACTTTTCTATTAAGCCACACCCATTTTTAAGCCCCTGCCACCGGTTTTAAGCCCCTCCCACCGGTTTTAAGCCCCTCCCATTTTTCTATTAAGCCCCTCCCACTTTTCTATTAAGCCACACCCATTTTTAAGCCCCTCCCACCGTTTTTAAGCCACTCCCACTTTTAAACCCCACCCACTTTCAACCCTCACTTTCAACCCTAACCCTAACCCTAACCCTAATCCAACCCTCACTTTTAACCCTAACCCTAACTCCACCCATTTTTAAGCCCCTCCCACTTTTCTATTAAGCCCCGCCCACTTTTATATTAAGCCACACCCATTTTTAAGCCCCTCCCACCGTTTTTAAGCCCCTCCCACCGTTTTTAAGCCCCTCCCACTTTTCTATTAAGCCACGCCCGTTTTTATGCCACTCCCACCGGTTTTAAGCCCCTCCCACTTTTCTATTAAGCCCCGCCCACTTTTCTATTAAGCCACACCCATTTTTAAGCCCCTCCCACCGGTTTTAAGCCCCTCCCATTTTTCTATTAAGCCCCTCCCACTTTTCTATTAAGCCACGCCCGTTTTTATGCCACTCCCACCGTTTTTAAGCCCCTCCCACTTTTCTATTAAGCCCCTCCCACTTTTCTATTAAGCCACACCTATTTTTAAGCCCCTCCCACCATTTTTAAGCCCCTCCCACTTTCTATTAAGCCCCGCCCACTTTTCTATTAAGCCACACCTATTTTTAAGCCCCTCCCACCGGTTTTAAGCCCCTCCCATTTTTCTATTAAGCCCCTCCCACTTTTCTATTAAGCCACGCCCGTTTTTATGCCACTCCCACCGTTTTTAAGCCCCTCCCACTTTTCTACTAAGCCCCTCCCACTTTTCTATTAAGCCACACCCATTTTGAAGCCCCTCCCACCGTTTTTAAGCCACTCCCACTTTTAAACCCCACCCACTTTCAACCCTCACTTTCAACCCTAACCCTAACCCAACCCTCACTTTCAACCCTAACCCTAACCCTAATCCAACCCTCACTTTTAACCCTAACCCTAACTCCACCCATTTTTAAGCCCCTCCCACTTTTCTATTAAGCCCCGCCCACTTTTCTATTAAGCCACACCTATTTTTAAGCCCCTCCCACCATTTTTAAGCCCCTCCCACTTTCTATTAAGCCCCGCCCACTTTTCTATTAAGCCACACCCATTTTGAAGCCCCTCCCACCGTTTTTAAGCCACTCCCACTTTTAAACCCCACCCACTTTCAACCCTCACTTTCAACCCTAACCCTAACCCAACCCTCACTTTCAACCCTAACCCTAACCCTAACCCTAATCCAACCCTCACTTTTAACCCTAACCCTAACTCCACCCATTTTTAAGCCCCTCCCACTTTTCTATTAAGCCCTGCCCACTTTTCTATTAAGCCACACCCATTTTTAAGCCCCTCCCACCGGTTTTAAGCCCCTCCCATTTTTCTATTAAGCCCCTCCCACTTTTCTATTAAGCCACGCCCGTTTTTATGCCACTCCCACCGTTTTTAAGCCCCTCCCACTTTTCTATTAAGCCCCTCCCACTTTTCTATTAAGCCACACCTATTTTTAAGCCCCTCCCACCATTTTTAAGCCCCTCCCACTTTCTATTAAGCCCCGCCCACTTTTCTATTAAGCCACACCTATTTTTAAGCCCCTCCCACCGGTTTTAAGCCCCTCCCATTTTTCTATTAAGCCCCTCCCACTTTTCTATTAAGCCACGCCCGTTTTTATGCCACTCCCACCGTTTTTAAGCCCCTCCCACTTTTCTATTAAGCCCCTCCCACTTTTCTATTAAGCCACACCTATTTTTAAGCCCCTCCCACCATTTTTAAGCCCCTCCCACTTTCTATTAAGCCCCGCCCACTTTTCTATTAAGCCACACCTATTTTTAAGCCCCTCCCACCATTTTTAAGCCCATCCCACTTTCTATTAAGCCCATCCCACTTTTCTATTAAGTCCCACCCACTTTTCTATTAAGCCACACCCATTTTTAAGCCCCTGCCACCGGTTTTAAGCCCCTCCCACCGGTTTTAAGCCCCTCCCATTTTTCTATTAAGCCCCTCCCACTTTTCTATTAAGCCACACCCATTTTTAAGCCCCTCCCACCGTTTTTAAGCCACTCCCACTTTTAAACCCCACCCACTTTCAACCCTCACTTTCAACCCTAACCCTAACCCTAACCCTAATCCAACCCTCACTTTTAACCCTAACCCTAACTCCACCCATTTTTAAGCCCCTCCCACTTTTCTATTAAGCCCCGCCCACTTTTATATTAAGCCACACCTATTTTTAAGCCCCTCCCACCGGTTTTAAGCCCCTCCCATTTTTCTATTAAGCCCCTCCCACTTTTCTATTAAGCCACGCCCGTTTTTATGCCACTCCCACCGTTTTTAAGCCCCTCCCACTTTTCTACTAAGCCCCTCCCACTTTTCTATTAAGCCACACCCATTTTGAAGCCCCTCCCACCGTTTTTAAGCCACTCCCACTTTTAAACCCCACCCACTTTCAACCCTCACTTTCAACCCTAACCCTAACCCAACCCTCACTTTCAACCCTAACCCTAACCCTAACCCTAATCCAACCCTCACTTTTAACCCTAACCCTAACTCCACCCATTTTTAAGCCCCTCCCACTTTTCTATTAAGCCCTGCCCACTTTTCTATTAAGCCCTGCCCACTTTTCTATTAAGCCACACCCATTTTTAAGCCCCTCCCACCGGTTTTAAGCCCCTCCCATTTTTCTATTAAGCCCCTCCCACTTTTCTATTAAGCCACGCCCGTTTTTATGCCACTCCCACCGTTTTTAAGCCCCTCCCACTTTTCTATTAAGCCCCTCCCACTTTTCTATTAAGCCACACCTATTTTTAAGCCCCTCCCACCATTTTTAAGCCCCTCCCACTTTCTATTAAGCCCCGCCCACTTTTCTATTAAGCCACACCTATTTTTAAGCCCCTCCCACCGGTTTTAAGCCCCTCCCATTTTTCTATTAAGCCCCTCCCACTTTTCTATTAAGCCACGCCCGTTTTTATGCCACTCCCACCGTTTTTAAGCCCCTCCCACTTTTCTATTAAGCCCCTCCCACTTTTCTATTAAGCCACACCTATTTTTAAGCCCCTCCCACCATTTTTAAGCCCCTCCCACTTTCTATTAAGCCCCGCCCACTTTTCTATTAAGCCACACCTATTTTTAAGCCCCTCCCACCATTTTTAAGCCCATCCCACTTTCTATTAAGCCCATCCCACTTTTCTATTAAGTCCCACCCACTTTTCTATTAAGCCACACCCATTTTTAAGCCCCTGCCACCGGTTTTAAGCCCCTCCCATTTTTCTATTAAGCCCCTCCCACTTTTCTATTAAGCCACGCCCGTTTTTATGCCACTCCCACCGTTTTTAAGCCCCTCCCACTTTTCTACTAAGCCCCTCCCACTTTTCTATTAAGCCACACCCATTTTGAAGCCCCTCCCACCGTTTTTAAGCCACTCCCACTTTTAAACCCCACCCACTTTCAACCCTCACTTTCAACCCTAACCCTAACCCAACCCTCACTTTCAACCCTAACCCTAACCCTAACCCTAATCCAACCCTCACTTTTAACCCTAACCCTAACTCCACCCATTTTTAAGCCCCTCCCACTTTTCTATTAAGCCCTGCCCACTTTTCTATTAAGCCCTGCCCACTTTTCTATTAAGCCACACCCATTTTTAAGCCCCTCCCACCGGTTTTAAGCCCCTCCCATTTTTCTATTAAGCCCCTCCCACTTTTCTATTAAGCCACGCCCGTTTTTATGCCACTCCCACCGTTTTTAAGCCCCTCCCACTTTTCTATTAAGCCCCTCCCACTTTTCTATTAAGCCACACCTATTTTTAAGCCCCTCCCACCATTTTTAAGCCCCTCCCACTTTCTATTAAGCCCCGCCCACTTTTCTATTAAGCCACACCTATTTTTAAGCCCCTCCCACCGGTTTTAAGCCCCTCCCATTTTTCTATTAAGCCCCTCCCACTTTTCTATTAAGCCACGCCCGTTTTTATGCCACTCCCACCGTTTTTAAGCCCCTCCCACTTTTCTATTAAGCCCCTCCCACTTTTCTATTAAGCCACACCTATTTTTAAGCCCCTCCCACCATTTTTAAGCCCCTCCCACTTTCTATTAAGCCCCGCCCACTTTTCTATTAAGCCACACCTATTTTTAAGCCCCTCCCACCGGTTTTAAGCCCCTCCCATTTTTCTATTAAGCCCCTCCCACTTTTCTATTAAGCCACGCCCGTTTTTATGCCACTCCCACCGTTTTTAAGCCCCTCCCACTTTTCTACTAAGCCCCTCCCACTTTTCTATTAAGCCACACCTATTTTTAAGCCCCTCCCACCATTTTTAAGCCCATCCCACTTTCTATTAAGCCCATCCCACTTTTCTATTAAGTCCCACCCACTTTTCTATTAAGCCACACCCATTTTTAAGCCCCTGCCACCGGTTTTAAGCCCCTCCCACCGGTTTTAAGCCCCTCCCATTTTTCTATTAAGCCCCTCCCACTTTTCTATTAAGCCACACCCATTTTTAAGCCCCTCCCACCGTTTTTAAGCCACTCCCACTTTTAAACCCCACCCACTTTCAACCCTCACTTTCAACCCTAACCCTAACCCTAACCCTAATCCAACCCTCACTTTTAACCCTAACCCTAACTCCACCCATTTTTAAGCCCCTCCCACTTTTCTATTAAGCCCCGCCCACTTTTCTATTAAGCCACACCCATTTTTAAGCCCCTCCCACCGGTTTTAAGCCCCTCCCACTTTTCTACTAAGCCCCTCCCACTTTTCTATTAAGCCACACCCATTTTTAAGCCCCTCCCACCGTTTTTAAGCCACTCCCACTTTTCTATTAAGCCCCGCCCACTTTTCTATTAAGCCACACCTATTTTTAAGCCCCTCCCACCGGTTTTAAGCCCCTCCCATTTTTCTATTAAGCCCCTCCCACTTTTCTATTAAGCCACACCCATTTTTAAGCCCCTCCCACCGTTTTTAAGCCCCTCCCACCGTTTTTAAGCCCCTCCCACTTTTCTATTAAGCCACGCCCGTTTTTATGCCACTCCCACCGGTTTTAAGCCCCTCCCACTTTTCTATTAAGCCCCTCCCACTTTTCTATTAAGCCACACCTATTTTTAAGCCCCTCCCACCATTTTTAAGCCCCTCCCACTTTCTATTAAGCCCCGCCCACTTTTCTATTAAGCCACACCTATTTTTAAGCCCCTCCCACCGGTTTTAAGCCCCTCCCATTTTTCTATTAAGCCCCTCCCACTTTTCTATTAAGCCACGCCCGTTTTTATGCCACTCCCACCGTTTTTAAGCCCCTCCCACTTTTCTACTAAGCCCCTCCCACTTTTCTATTAAGCCACACCCATTTTGAAGCCCCTCCCACCGTTTTTAAGCCACTCCCACTTTTAAACCCCACCCACTTTCAACCCTCACTTTCAACCCTAACCCTAACCCAACCCTCACTTTCAACCCTAACCCTAACCCTAATCCAACCCTCACTTTTAACCCTAACCCTAACTCCACCCATTTTTAAGCCCCTCCCACTTTTCTATTAAGCCCCGCCCACTTTTCTATTAAGCCACACCTATTTTTAAGCCCCTCCCACCATTTTTAAGCCCCTCCCACTTTCTATTAAGCCCCGCCCACTTTTCTATTAAGCCACACCTATTTTTAAGCCCCTCCCACCGGTTTTAAGCCCCTCCCATTTTTCTATTAAGCCCCTCCCACTTTTCTATTAAGCCACGCCCGTTTTTATGCCACTCCCACCGTTTTTAAGCCCCTCCCACTTTTCTATTAAGCCCCTCCCACTTTTCTATTAAGCCACACCTATTTTTAAGCCCCTCCCACCATTTTTAAGCCCCTCCCACTTTCTATTAAGCCCCGCCCACTTTTCTATTAAGCCACACCTATTTTTAAGCCCCTCCCACCATTTTTAAGCCCATCCCACTTTCTATTAAGCCCATCCCACTTTTCTATTAAGTCCCACCCACTTTTCTATTAAGCCACACCCATTTTTAAGCCCCTGCCACCGGTTTTAAGCCCCTCCCACCGGTTTTAAGCCCCTCCCATTTTTCTATTAAGCCCCTCCCACTTTTCTATTAAGCCACACCCATTTTTAAGCCCCTCCCACCGTTTTTAAGCCACTCCCACTTTTAAACCCCACCCACTTTCAACCCTCACTTTCAACCCTAACCCTAACCCTAACCCTAATCCAACCCTCACTTTTAACCCTAACCCTAACTCCACCCATTTTTAAGCCCCTCCCACTTTTCTATTAAGCCCCGCCCACTTTTATATTAAGCCACACCCATTTTTAAGCCCCTCCCACCGTTTTTAAGCCCCTCCCACCGTTTTTAAGCCCCTCCCACTTTTCTATTAAGCCACGCCCGTTTTTATGCCACTCCCACCGGTTTTAAGCCCCTCCCACTTTTCTATTAAGCCCCGCCCACTTTTCTATTAAGCCACACCCATTTTTAAGCCCCTCCCACCGGTTTTAAGCCCCTCCCATTTTTCTATTAAGCCCCTCCCACTTTTCTATTAAGCCACGCCCGTTTTTATGCCACTCCCACCGTTTTTAAGCCCCTCCCACTTTTCTATTAAGCCCCTCCCACTTTTCTATTAAGCCACACCTATTTTTAAGCCCCTCCCACCATTTTTAAGCCCCTCCCACTTTCTATTAAGCCCCGCCCACTTTTCTATTAAGCCACACCTATTTTTAAGCCCCTCCCACCGGTTTTAAGCCCCTCCCATTTTTCTATTAAGCCCCTCCCACTTTTCTATTAAGCCACGCCCGTTTTTATGCCACTCCCACCGTTTTTAAGCCCCTCCCACTTTTCTACTAAGCCCCTCCCACTTTTCTATTAAGCCACACCCATTTTGAAGCCCCTCCCACCGTTTTTAAGCCACTCCCACTTTTAAACCCCACCCACTTTCAACCCTCACTTTCAACCCTAACCCTAACCCAACCCTCACTTTCAACCCTAACCCTAACCCTAATCCAACCCTCACTTTTAACCCTAACCCTAACTCCACCCATTTTTAAGCCCCTCCCACTTTTCTATTAAGCCCCGCCCACTTTTCTATTAAGCCACACCTATTTTTAAGCCCCTCCCACCATTTTTAAGCCCCTCCCACTTTCTATTAAGCCCCGCCCACTTTTCTATTAAGCCACACCTATTTTTAAGCCCCTCCCACCGGTTTTAAGCCCCTCCCATTTTTCTATTAAGCCCCTCCCACTTTTCTATTAAGCCACGCCCGTTTTTATGCCACTCCCACCGTTTTTAAGCCCCTCCCACTTTTCTATTAAGCCCCTCCCACTTTTCTATTAAGCCACACCTATTTTTAAGCCCCTCCCACCATTTTTAAGCCCCTCCCACTTTCTATTAAGCCCCGCCCACTTTTCTATTAAGCCACACCTATTTTTAAGCCCCTCCCACCGGTTTTAAGCCCCTCCCATTTTTCTATTAAGCCCCTCCCACTTTTCTATTAAGCCACGCCCGTTTTTATGCCACTCCCACCGTTTTTAAGCCCCTCCCACTTTTCTATTAAGCCCCTCCCACTTTTCTATTAAGCCACACCTATTTTTAAGCCCCTCCCACCATTTTTAAGCCCCTCCCACTTTCTATTAAGCCCCGCCCACTTTTCTATTAAGCCACACCTATTTTTAAGCCCCTCCCACCATTTTTAAGCCCATCCCACTTTCTATTAAGCCCATCCCACTTTTCTATTAAGTCCCACCCACTTTTCTATTAAGCCACACCCATTTTTAAGCCCCTGCCACCGGTTTTAAGCCCCTCCCACCGGTTTTAAGCCCCTCCCATTTTTCTATTAAGCCCCTCCCACTTTTATATTAAGCCACACCCATTTTTAAGCCCCTCCCACCGTTTTTAAGCCCCTCCCACCGTTTTTAAGCCCCTCCCACTTTTCTATTAAGCCACGCCCGTTTTTATGCCACTCCCACCGGTTTTAAGCCCCTCCCACTTTTCTATTAAGCCCCGCCCACTTTTCTATTAAGCCACACCCATTTTTAAGCCCCTCCCACCGGTTTTAAGCCCCTCCCATTTTTCTATTAAGCCCCTCCCACTTTTCTATTAAGCCACGCCCGTTTTTATGCCACTCCCACCGTTTTTAAGCCCCTCCCACTTTTCTATTAAGCCCCTCCCACTTTTCTATTAAGCCACACCTATTTTTAAGCCCCTCCCACCATTTTTAAGCCCCTCCCACTTTCTATTAAGCCCCGCCCACTTTTCTATTAAGCCACGCCCGTTTTTATGCCACTCCCACCGTTTTTAAGCCCCTCCCACTTTTCTATTAAGCCCCTCCCACTTTTCTATTAAGCCACACCTATTTTTAAGCCCCTCCCACCATTTTTAAGCCCCTCCCACTTTCTATTAAGCCCCGCCCACTTTTCTATTAAGCCACACCTATTTTTAAGCCCCTCCCACCGGTTTTAAGCCCCTCCCATTTTTCTATTAAGCCCCTCCCACTTTTCTATTAAGCCACGCCCGTTTTTATGCCACTCCCACCGTTTTTAAGCCCCTCCCACTTTTCTACTAAGCCCCTCCCACTTTTCTATTAAGCCACACCCATTTTGAAGCCCCTCCCACCGTTTTTAAGCCACTCCCACTTTTAAACCCCACCCACTTTCAACCCTCACTTTCAACCCTAACCCTAACCCAACCCTCACTTTCAACCCTAACCCTAACCCTAATCCAACCCTCACTTTTAACCCTAACCCTAACTCCACCCATTTTTAAGCCCCTCCCACTTTTCTATTAAGCCCCGCCCACTTTTCTATTAAGCCACACCTATTTTTAAGCCCCTCCCACCATTTTTAAGCCCCTCCCACTTTCTATTAAGCCCCGCCCACTTTTCTATTAAGCCACACCTATTTTTAAGCCCCTCCCACCGGTTTTAAGCCCCTCCCATTTTTCTATTAAGCCCCTCCCACTTTTCTATTAAGCCACGCCCGTTTTTATGCCACTCCCACCGTTTTTAAGCCCCTCCCACTTTTCTATTAAGCCCCTCCCACTTTTCTATTAAGCCACACCTATTTTTAAGCCCCTCCCACCATTTTTAAGCCCCTCCCACTTTCTATTAAGCCCCGCCCACTTTTCTATTAAGCCACACCTATTTTTAAGCCCCTCCCACCGGTTTTAAGCCCCTCCCATTTTTCTATTAAGCCCCTCCCACTTTTCTATTAAGCCACGCCCGTTTTTATGCCACTCCCACCGTTTTTAAGCCCCTCCCACTTTTCTACTAAGCCCCTCCCACTTTTCTATTAAGCCACACCCATTTTGAAGCCCCTCCCACCGTTTTTAAGCCACTCCCACTTTTAAACCCCACCCACTTTCAACCCTCACTTTCAACCCTAACCCTAACCCAACCCTCACTTTCAACCCTAACCCTAACCCTAATCCAACCCTCACTTTTAACCCTAACCCTAACTCCACCCATTTTTAAGCCCCTCCCACTTTTCTATTAAGCCCCGCCCACTTTTCTATTAAGCCACACCTATTTTTAAGCCCCTCCCACCATTTTTAAGCCCCTCCCACTTTCTATTAAGCCCCGCCCACTTTTCTATTAAGCCACACCTATTTTTAAGCCCCTCCCACCGGTTTTAAGCCCCTCCCATTTTTCTATTAAGCCCCTCCCACTTTTCTATTAAGCCACGCCCGTTTTTATGCCACTCCCACCGTTTTTAAGCCCCTCCCACTTTTCTATTAAGCCCCTCCCACTTTTCTATTAAGCCACACCTATTTTTAAGCCCCTCCCACCATTTTTAAGCCCCTCCCACTTTCTATTAAGCCCCGCCCACTTTTCTATTAAGCCACACCTATTTTTAAGCCCCTCCCACCGGTTTTAAGCCCCTCCCATTTTTCTATTAAGCCCCTCCCACTTTTCTATTAAGCCACGCCCGTTTTTATGCCACTCCCACCGTTTTTAAGCCCCTCCCACTTTTCTATTAAGCCCCTCCCACTTTTCTATTAAGCCACACCTATTTTTAAGCCCCTCCCACCATTTTTAAGCCCCTCCCACTTTCTATTAAGCCCCGCCCACTTTTCTATTAAGCCACACCTATTTTTAAGCCCCTCCCACCATTTTTAAGCCCATCCCACTTTCTATTAAGCCCATCCCACTTTTCTATTAAGTCCCACCCACTTTTCTATTAAGCCACACCCATTTTTAAGCCCCTGCCACCGGTTTTAAGCCCCTCCCACCGGTTTTAAGCCCCTCCCATTTTTCTATTAAGCCCCTCCCACTTTTATATTAAGCCACACCCATTTTTAAGCCCCTCCCACCGTTTTTAAGCCCCTCCCACCGTTTTTAAGCCCCTCCCACTTTTCTATTAAGCCACGCCCGTTTTTATGCCACTCCCACCGGTTTTAAGCCCCTCCCACTTTTCTATTAAGCCCCGCCCACTTTTCTATTAAGCCACACCCATTTTTAAGCCCCTCCCACCGGTTTTAAGCCCCTCCCATTTTTCTATTAAGCCCCTCCCACTTTTCTATTAAGCCACGCCCGTTTTTATGCCACTCCCACCGTTTTTAAGCCCCTCCCACTTTTCTATTAAGCCCCTCCCACTTTTCTATTAAGCCACACCTATTTTTAAGCCCCTCCCACCATTTTTAAGCCCCTCCCACTTTCTATTAAGCCCCGCCCACTTTTCTATTAAGCCACACCTATTTTTAAGCCCCTCCCACCGGTTTTAAGCCCCTCCCATTTTTCTATTAAGCCCCTCCCACTTTTCTATTAAGCCACGCCCGTTTTTATGCCACTCCCACCGTTTTTAAGCCCCTCCCACTTTTCTACTAAGCCCCTCCCACTTTTCTATTAAGCCACACCCATTTTGAAGCCCCTCCCACCGTTTTTAAGCCACTCCCACTTTTAAACCCCACCCACTTTCAACCCTCACTTTCAACCCTAACCCTAACCCAACCCTCACTTTCAACCCTAACCCTAACCCTAATCCAACCCTCACTTTTAACCCTAACCCTAACTCCACCCATTTTTAAGCCCCTCCCACTTTTCTATTAAGCCCCGCCCACTTTTCTATTAAGCCACACCTATTTTTAAGCCCCTCCCACCATTTTTAAGCCCCTCCCACTTTCTATTAAGCCCCGCCCACTTTTCTATTAAGCCACACCTATTTTTAAGCCCCTCCCACCGGTTTTAAGCCCCTCCCATTTTTCTATTAAGCCCCTCCCACTTTTCTATTAAGCCACGCCCGTTTTTATGCCACTCCCACCGTTTTTAAGCCCCTCCCACTTTTCTATTAAGCCCCTCCCACTTTTCTATTAAGCCACACCTATTTTTAAGCCCCTCCCACCATTTTTAAGCCCCTCCCACTTTCTATTAAGCCCCGCCCACTTTTCTATTAAGCCACACCTATTTTTAAGCCCCTCCCACCGGTTTTAAGCCCCTCCCATTTTTCTATTAAGCCCCTCCCACTTTTCTATTAAGCCACGCCCGTTTTTATGCCACTCCCACCGTTTTTAAGCCCCTCCCACTTTTCTATTAAGCCCCTCCCACTTTTCTATTAAGCCACACCTATTTTTAAGCCCCTCCCACCATTTTTAAGCCCCTCCCACTTTCTATTAAGCCCCGCCCACTTTTCTATTAAGCCACACCTATTTTTAAGCCCCTCCCACCATTTTTAAGCCCATCCCACTTTCTATTAAGCCCATCCCACTTTTCTATTAAGTCCCACCCACTTTTCTATTAAGCCACACCCATTTTTAAGCCCCTGCCACCGGTTTTAAGCCCCTCCCACCGGTTTTAAGCCCCTCCCATTTTTCTATTAAGCCCCTCCCACTTTTCTATTAAGCCACACCCATTTTTAAGCCCCTCCCACCGTTTTTAAGCCACTCCCACTTTTAAACCCCACCCACTTTCAACCCTCACTTTCAACCCTAACCCTAACCCTAACCCTAATCCAACCCTCACTTTTAACCCTAACCCTAACTCCACCCATTTTTAAGCCCCTCCCACTTTTCTATTAAGCCCCGCCCACTTTTATATTAAGCCACACCCATTTTTAAGCCCCTCCCACCGTTTTTAAGCCCCTCCCACCGTTTTTAAGCCCCTCCCACTTTTCTATTAAGCCACGCCCGTTTTTATGCCACTCCCACCGGTTTTAAGCCCCTCCCACTTTTCTATTAAGCCCCGCCCACTTTTCTATTAAGCCACACCCATTTTTAAGCCCCTCCCACCGGTTTTAAGCCCCTCCCATTTTTCTATTAAGCCCCTCCCACTTTTCTATTAAGCCACGCCCGTTTTTATGCCACTCCCACCGTTTTTAAGCCCCTCCCACTTTTCTACTAAGCCCCTCCCACTTTTCTATTAAGCCACACCCATTTTGAAGCCCCTCCCACCGTTTTTAAGCCACTCCCACTTTTAAACCCCACCCACTTTCAACCCTCACTTTCAACCCTAACCCTAACCCAACCCTCACTTTCAACCCTAACCCTAACCCTAACCCTAATCCAACCCTCACTTTTAACCCTAACCCTAACTCCACCCATTTTTAAGCCCCTCCCACTTTTCTATTAAGCCCTGCCCACTTTTCTATTAAGCCACACCCATTTTTAAGCCCCTCCCACCGGTTTTAAGCCCCTCCCATTTTTCTATTAAGCCCCTCCCACTTTTCTATTAAGCCACGCCCGTTTTTATGCCACTCCCACCGTTTTTAAGCCCCTCCCACTTTTCTATTAAGCCCCTCCCACTTTTCTATTAAGCCACACCTATTTTTAAGCCCCTCCCACCATTTTTAAGCCCCTCCCACTTTCTATTAAGCCCCGCCCACTTTTCTATTAAGCCACACCTATTTTTAAGCCCCTCCCACCGGTTTTAAGCCCCTCCCATTTTTCTATTAAGCCCCTCCCACTTTTCTATTAAGCCACGCCCGTTTTTATGCCACTCCCACCGTTTTTAAGCCCCTCCCACTTTTCTATTAAGCCCCTCCCACTTTTCTATTAAGCCACACCTATTTTTAAGCCCCTCCCACCATTTTTAAGCCCCTCCCACTTTCTATTAAGCCCCGCCCACTTTTCTATTAAGCCACACCTATTTTTAAGCCCCTCCCACCATTTTTAAGCCCATCCCACTTTCTATTAAGCCCATCCCACTTTTCTATTAAGTCCCACCCACTTTTCTATTAAGCCACACCCATTTTTAAGCCCCTGCCACCGGTTTTAAGCCCCTCCCACCGGTTTTAAGCCCCTCCCATTTTTCTATTAAGCCCCTCCCACTTTTCTATTAAGCCACACCCATTTTTAAGCCCCTCCCACCGTTTTTAAGCCACTCCCACTTTTAAACCCCACCCACTTTCAACCCTCACTTTCAACCCTAACCCTAACCCTAACCCTAATCCAAC
The DNA here is from genome assembly GCF_040206685.1 of Ascaphus truei. Classification (NCBI taxonomy): domain Eukaryota; kingdom Metazoa; phylum Chordata; class Amphibia; order Anura; family Ascaphidae; genus Ascaphus; species Ascaphus truei. The sequence continues at coordinate 49,143 of NW_027453899.1, read as the reverse complement.
CCTCACTTTTAACCCTAACCCTAACTCCACCCATTTTTAAGCCCCTCCCACTTTTCTATTAAGCCCCGCCCACTTTTATATTAAGCCACACCCATTTTTAAGCCCCCCCACCGTTTTTAAGCCCCTCCCACCGTTTTTAAGCCCCTCCCACTTTTCTATTAAGCCACGCCCGTTTTTATGCCACTCCCACCGGTTTTAAGCCCCTCCCACTTTTCTATTAAGCCCCGCCCACTTTTCTATTAAGCCACACCCATTTTTAAGCCCCTCCCACCGGTTTTAAGCCCCTCCCACTTTTCTACTAAGCCCCTCCCACTTTTCTATTAAGCCACACCCATTTTTAAGCCCCTCCCACCGTTTTTAAGCCACTCCCACTTTTCTATTAAGCCCCGCCCACTTTTCTATTAAGCCACACCTATTTTTAAGCCCCTCCCACCGGTTTTAAGCCCCTCCCATTTTTCTATTAAGCCCCTCCCACTTTTCTATTAAGCCACACCCATTTTTAAGCCCCTCCCACCGTTTTTAAGCCCCTCCCACCGTTTTTAAGCCCCTCCCACTTTTCTATTAAGCCACGCCCGTTTTTATGCCACTCCCACCGGTTTTAAGCCCCTCCCACTTTTCTATTAAGCCCCTCCCACTTTTCTATTAAGCCACACCTATTTTTAAGCCCCTCCCACCATTTTTAAGCCCCTCCCACTTTCTATTAAGCCCCGCCCACTTTTCTATTAAGCCACACCTATTTTTAAGCCCCTCCCACCGGTTTTAAGCCCCTCCCATTTTTCTATTAAGCCCCTCCCACTTTTCTATTAAGCCACGCCCGTTTTTATGCCACTCCCACCGTTTTTAAGCCCCTCCCACTTTTCTACTAAGCCCCTCCCACTTTTCTATTAAGCCACACCCATTTTGAAGCCCCTCCCACCGTTTTTAAGCCACTCCCACTTTTAAACCCCACCCACTTTCAACCCTCACTTTCAACCCTAACCCTAACCCAACCCTCACTTTCAACCCTAACCCTAACCCTAATCCAACCCTCACTTTTAACCCTAACCCTAACTCCACCCATTTTTAAGCCCCTCCCACTTTTCTATTAAGCCCCGCCCACTTTTCTATTAAGCCACACCTATTTTTAAGCCCCTCCCACCATTTTTAAGCCCCTCCCACTTTCTATTAAGCCCCGCCCACTTTTCTATTAAGCCACACCTATTTTTAAGCCCCTCCCACCGGTTTTAAGCCCCTCCCATTTTTCTATTAAGCCCCTCCCACTTTTCTATTAAGCCACGCCCGTTTTTATGCCACTCCCACCGTTTTTAAGCCCCTCCCACTTTTCTATTAAGCCCCTCCCACTTTTCTATTAAGCCACACCTATTTTTAAGCCCCTCCCACCATTTTTAAGCCCCTCCCACTTTCTATTAAGCCCCGCCCACTTTTCTATTAAGTCCCACCCACTTTTCTATTAAGCCACACCCATTTTTAAGCCCCTGCCACCGGTTTTAAGCCCCTCCCACCGGTTTTAAGCCCCTCCCATTTTTCTATTAAGCCCCTCCCACTTTTCTATTAAGCCACACCCATTTTTAAGCCCCTCCCACCGTTTTTAAGCCACTCCCACTTTTAAACCCCACCCACTTTCAACCCTCACTTTCAACCCTAACCCTAACCCTAACCCTAATCCAACCCTCACTTTTAACCCTAACCCTAACTCCACCCATTTTTAAGCCCCTCCCACTTTTCTATTAAGCCCCGCCCACTTTTATATTAAGCCACACCCATTTTTAAGCCCCTCCCACCGTTTTTAAGCCCCTCCCACCGTTTTTAAGCCCCTCCCACTTTTCTATTAAGCCACGCCCGTTTTTATGCCACTCCCACCGGTTTTAAGCCCCTCCCACTTTTCTACTAAGCCCCTCCCACTTTTCTATTAAGCCACACCCATTTTGAAGCCCCTCCCACCGTTTTTAAGCCACTCCCACTTTTAAACCCCACCCACTTTCAACCCTCACTTTCAACCCTAACCCTAACCCAACCCTCACTTTCAACCCTAACCCTAACCCTAACCCTAATCCAACCCTCACTTTTAACCCTAACCCTAACTCCACCCATTTTTAAGCCCCTCCCACTTTTCTATTAAGCCCTGCCCACTTTTCTATTAAGCCACACCCATTTTTAAGCCCCTCCCACCGGTTTTAAGCCCCTCCCATTTTTCTATTAAGCCCCTCCCACTTTTCTATTAAGCCACGCCCGTTTTTATGCCACTCCCACCGTTTTTAAGCCCCTCCCACTTTTCTATTAAGCCCCTCCCACTTTTCTATTAAGCCACACCTATTTTTAAGCCCCTCCCACCATTTTTAAGCCCCTCCCACTTTCTATTAAGCCCCGCCCACTTTTCTATTAAGCCACACCTATTTTTAAGCCCCTCCCACCGGTTTTAAGCCCCTCCCATTTTTCTATTAAGCCCCTCCCACTTTTCTATTAAGCCACGCCCGTTTTTATGCCACTCCCACCGTTTTTAAGCCCCTCCCACTTTTCTATTAAGCCCCTCCCACTTTTCTATTAAGCCACACCTATTTTTAAGCCCCTCCCACCATTTTTAAGCCCCTCCCACTTTCTATTAAGCCCCGCCCACTTTTCTATTAAGCCACACCTATTTTTAAGCCCCTCCCACCATTTTTAAGCCCATCCCACTTTCTATTAAGCCCATCCCACTTTTCTATTAAGTCCCACCCACTTTTCTATTAAGCCACACCCATTTTTAAGCCCCTGCCACCGGTTTTAAGCCCCTCCCACCGGTTTTAAGCCCCTCCCATTTTTCTATTAAGCCCCTCCCACTTTTCTATTAAGCCACACCCATTTTTAAGCCCCTCCCACCGTTTTTAAGCCACTCCCACTTTTAAACCCCACCCACTTTCAACCCTCACTTTCAACCCTAACCCTAACCCTAACCCTAATCCAACCCTCACTTTTAACCCTAACCCTAACTCCACCCATTTTTAAGCCCCTCCCACTTTTCTATTAAGCCCCGCCCACTTTTATATTAAGCCACACCCATTTTTAAGCCCCTCCCACCGTTTTTAAGCCCCTCCCACCGTTTTTAAGCCCCTCCCACTTTTCTATTAAGCCACGCCCGTTTTTATGCCACTCCCACCGGTTTTAAGCCCCTCCCACTTTTCTATTAAGCCCCGCCCACTTTTCTATTAAGCCACACCCATTTTTAAGCCCCTCCCACCGGTTTTAAGCCCCTCCCATTTTTCTATTAAGCCCCTCCCACTTTTCTATTAAGCCACGCCCGTTTTTATGCCACTCCCACCGTTTTTAAGCCCCTCCCACTTTTCTACTAAGCCCCTCCCACTTTTCTATTAAGCCACACCCATTTTGAAGCCCCTCCCACCGTTTTTAAGCCACTCCCACTTTTAAACCCCACCCACTTTCAACCCTCACTTTCAACCCTAACCCTAACCCAACCCTCACTTTCAACCCTAACCCTAACCCTAACCCTAATCCAACCCTCACTTTTAACCCTAACCCTAACTCCACCCATTTTTAAGCCCCTCCCACTTTTCTATTAAGCCCTGCCCACTTTTCTATTAAGCCACACCCATTTTTAAGCCCCTCCCACCGGTTTTAAGCCCCTCCCATTTTTCTATTAAGCCCCTCCCACTTTTCTATTAAGCCACGCCCGTTTTTATGCCACTCCCACCGTTTTTAAGCCCCTCCCACTTTTCTATTAAGCCCCTCCCACTTTTCTATTAAGCCACACCTATTTTTAAGCCCCTCCCACCATTTTTAAGCCCCTCCCACTTTCTATTAAGCCCCGCCCACTTTTCTATTAAGCCACACCTATTTTTAAGCCCCTCCCACCGGTTTTAAGCCCCTCCCATTTTTCTATTAAGCCCCTCCCACTTTTCTATTAAGCCACGCCCGTTTTTATGCCACTCCCACCGTTTTTAAGCCCCTCCCACTTTTCTATTAAGCCCCTCCCACTTTTCTATTAAGCCACACCTATTTTTAAGCCCCTCCCACCATTTTTAAGCCCCTCCCACTTTCTATTAAGCCCCGCCCACTTTTCTATTAAGCCACACCTATTTTTAAGCCCCTCCCACCATTTTTAAGCCCATCCCACTTTCTATTAAGCCCATCCCACTTTTCTATTAAGTCCCACCCACTTTTCTATTAAGCCACACCCATTTTTAAGCCCCTGCCACCGGTTTTAAGCCCCTCCCACCGGTTTTAAGCCCCTCCCATTTTTCTATTAAGCCCCTCCCACTTTTCTATTAAGCCACACCCATTTTTAAGCCCCTCCCACCGTTTTTAAGCCACTCCCACTTTTAAACCCCACCCACTTTCAACCCTCACTTTCAACCCTAACCCTAACCCTAACCCTAATCCAACCCTCACTTTTAACCCTAACCCTAACTCCACCCATTTTTAAGCCCCTCCCACTTTTCTATTAAGCCCCGCCCACTTTTATATTAAGCCACACCCATTTTTAAGCCCCCCCACCGTTTTTAAGCCCCTCCCACCGTTTTTAAGCCCCTCCCACTTTTCTATTAAGCCACGCCCGTTTTTATGCCACTCCCACCGGTTTTAAGCCCCTCCCACTTTTCTATTAAGCCCCGCCCACTTTTCTATTAAGCCACACCCATTTTTAAGCCCCTCCCACCGGTTTTAAGCCCCTCCCACTTTTCTACTAAGCCCCTCCCACTTTTCTATTAAGCCACACCCATTTTTAAGCCCCTCCCACCGTTTTTAAGCCACTCCCACTTTTCTATTAAGCCCCGCCCACTTTTCTATTAAGCCACACCTATTTTTAAGCCCCTCCCACCGGTTTTAAGCCCCTCCCATTTTTCTATTAAGCCCCTCCCACTTTTCTATTAAGCCACACCCATTTTTAAGCCCCTCCCACCGTTTTTAAGCCCCTCCCACCGTTTTTAAGCCCCTCCCACTTTTCTATTAAGCCACGCCCGTTTTTATGCCACTCCCACCGGTTTTAAGCCCCTCCCACTTTTCTATTAAGCCCCTCCCACTTTTCTATTAAGCCACACCTATTTTTAAGCCCCTCCCACCATTTTTAAGCCCCTCCCACTTTCTATTAAGCCCCGCCCACTTTTCTATTAAGCCACACCTATTTTTAAGCCCCTCCCACCGGTTTTAAGCCCCTCCCATTTTTCTATTAAGCCCCTCCCACTTTTCTATTAAGCCACGCCCGTTTTTATGCCACTCCCACCGTTTTTAAGCCCCTCCCACTTTTCTACTAAGCCCCTCCCACTTTTCTATTAAGCCACACCCATTTTGAAGCCCCTCCCACCGTTTTTAAGCCACTCCCACTTTTAAACCCCACCCACTTTCAACCCTCACTTTCAACCCTAACCCTAACCCAACCCTCACTTTCAACCCTAACCCTAACCCTAATCCAACCCTCACTTTTAACCCTAACCCTAACTCCACCCATTTTTAAGCCCCTCCCACTTTTCTATTAAGCCCCGCCCACTTTTCTATTAAGCCACACCTATTTTTAAGCCCCTCCCACCATTTTTAAGCCCCTCCCACTTTCTATTAAGCCCCGCCCACTTTTCTATTAAGCCACACCTATTTTTAAGCCCCTCCCACCGGTTTTAAGCCCCTCCCATTTTTCTATTAAGCCCCTCCCACTTTTCTATTAAGCCACGCCCGTTTTTATGCCACTCCCACCGTTTTTAAGCCCCTCCCACTTTTCTATTAAGCCCCTCCCACTTTTCTATTAAGCCACACCTATTTTTAAGCCCCTCCCACCATTTTTAAGCCCCTCCCACTTTCTATTAAGCCCCGCCCACTTTTCTATTAAGTCCCACCCACTTTTCTATTAAGCCACACCCATTTTTAAGCCCCTGCCACCGGTTTTAAGCCCCTCCCACCGGTTTTAAGCCCCTCCCATTTTTCTATTAAGCCCCTCCCACTTTTCTATTAAGCCACACCCATTTTTAAGCCCCTCCCACCGTTTTTAAGCCACTCCCACTTTTAAACCCCACCCACTTTCAACCCTCACTTTCAACCCTAACCCTAACCCTAACCCTAATCCAACCCTCACTTTTAACCCTAACCCTAACTCCACCCATTTTTAAGCCCCTCCCACTTTTCTATTAAGCCCCGCCCACTTTTATATTAAGCCACACCCATTTTTAAGCCCCTCCCACCGTTTTTAAGCCCCTCCCACCGTTTTTAAGCCCCTCCCACTTTTCTATTAAGCCACGCCCGTTTTTATGCCACTCCCACCGGTTTTAAGCCCCTCCCACTTTTCTACTAAGCCCCTCCCACTTTTCTATTAAGCCACACCCATTTTGAAGCCCCTCCCACCGTTTTTAAGCCACTCCCACTTTTAAACCCCACCCACTTTCAACCCTCACTTTCAACCCTAACCCTAACCCAACCCTCACTTTCAACCCTAACCCTAACCCTAACCCTAATCCAACCCTCACTTTTAACCCTAACCCTAACTCCACCCATTTTTAAGCCCCTCCCACTTTTCTATTAAGCCCTGCCCACTTTTCTATTAAGCCACACCCATTTTTAAGCCCCTCCCACCGGTTTTAAGCCCCTCCCATTTTTCTATTAAGCCCCTCCCACTTTTCTATTAAGCCACGCCCGTTTTTATGCCACTCCCACCGTTTTTAAGCCCCTCCCACTTTTCTATTAAGCCCCTCCCACTTTTCTATTAAGCCACACCTATTTTTAAGCCCCTCCCACCATTTTTAAGCCCCTCCCACTTTCTATTAAGCCCCGCCCACTTTTCTATTAAGCCACACCTATTTTTAAGCCCCTCCCACCGGTTTTAAGCCCCTCCCATTTTTCTATTAAGCCCCTCCCACTTTTCTATTAAGCCACGCCCGTTTTTATGCCACTCCCACCGTTTTTAAGCCCCTCCCACTTTTCTATTAAGCCCCTCCCACTTTTCTATTAAGCCACACCTATTTTTAAGCCCCTCCCACCATTTTTAAGCCCCTCCCACTTTCTATTAAGCCCCGCCCACTTTTCTATTAAGCCACACCTATTTTTAAGCCCCTCCCACCATTTTTAAGCCCATCCCACTTTCTATTAAGCCCATCCCACTTTTCTATTAAGTCCCACCCACTTTTCTATTAAGCCACACCCATTTTTAAGCCCCTGCCACCGGTTTTAAGCCCCTCCCACCGGTTTTAAGCCCCTCCCATTTTTCTATTAAGCCCCTCCCACTTTTCTATTAAGCCACACCCATTTTTAAGCCCCTCCCACCGTTTTTAAGCCACTCCCACTTTTAAACCCCACCCACTTTCAACCCTCACTTTCAACCCTAACCCTAACCCTAACCCTAATCCAACCCTCACTTTTAACCCTAACCCTAACTCCACCCATTTTTAAGCCCCTCCCACTTTTCTATTAAGCCCCGCCCACTTTTATATTAAGCCACACCCATTTTTAAGCCCCCCCACCGTTTTTAAGCCCCTCCCACCGTTTTTAAGCCCCTCCCACTTTTCTATTAAGCCACGCCCGTTTTTATGCCACTCCCACCGGTTTTAAGCCCCTCCCACTTTTCTATTAAGCCCCGCCCACTTTTCTATTAAGCCACACCCATTTTTAAGCCCCTCCCACCGGTTTTAAGCCCCTCCCACTTTTCTACTAAGCCCCTCCCACTTTTCTATTAAGCCACACCCATTTTTAAGCCCCTCCCACCGTTTTTAAGCCACTCCCACTTTTCTATTAAGCCCCGCCCACTTTTCTATTAAGCCACACCTATTTTTAAGCCCCTCCCACCGGTTTTAAGCCCCTCCCATTTTTCTATTAAGCCCCTCCCACTTTTCTATTAAGCCACACCCATTTTTAAGCCCCTCCCACCGTTTTTAAGCCCCTCCCACCGTTTTTAAGCCCCTCCCACTTTTCTATTAAGCCACGCCCGTTTTTATGCCACTCCCACCGGTTTTAAGCCCCTCCCACTTTTCTATTAAGCCCCTCCCACTTTTCTATTAAGCCACACCTATTTTTAAGCCCCTCCCACCATTTTTAAGCCCCTCCCACTTTCTATTAAGCCCCGCCCACTTTTCTATTAAGCCACACCTATTTTTAAGCCCCTCCCACCGGTTTTAAGCCCCTCCCATTTTTCTATTAAGCCCCTCCCACTTTTCTATTAAGCCACGCCCGTTTTTATGCCACTCCCACCGTTTTTAAGCCCCTCCCACTTTTCTACTAAGCCCCTCCCACTTTTCTATTAAGCCACACCCATTTTGAAGCCCCTCCCACCGTTTTTAAGCCACTCCCACTTTTAAACCCCACCCACTTTCAACCCTCACTTTCAACCCTAACCCTAACCCAACCCTCACTTTCAACCCTAACCCTAACCCTAATCCAACCCTCACTTTTAACCCTAACCCTAACTCCACCCATTTTTAAGCCCCTCCCACTTTTCTATTAAGCCCCGCCCACTTTTCTATTAAGCCACACCTATTTTTAAGCCCCTCCCACCATTTTTAAGCCCCTCCCACTTTCTATTAAGCCCCGCCCACTTTTCTATTAAGCCACACCTATTTTTAAGCCCCTCCCACCGGTTTTAAGCCCCTCCCATTTTTCTATTAAGCCCCTCCCACTTTTCTATTAAGCCACGCCCGTTTTTATGCCACTCCCACCGTTTTTAAGCCCCTCCCACTTTTCTATTAAGCCCCTCCCACTTTTCTATTAAGCCACACCTATTTTTAAGCCCCTCCCACCATTTTTAAGCCCCTCCCACTTTCTATTAAGCCCCGCCCACTTTTCTATTAAGTCCCACCCACTTTTCTATTAAGCCACACCCATTTTTAAGCCCCTGCCACCGGTTTTAAGCCCCTCCCACCGGTTTTAAGCCCCTCCCATTTTTCTATTAAGCCCCTCCCACTTTTCTATTAAGCCACACCCATTTTTAAGCCCCTCCCACCGTTTTTAAGCCACTCCCACTTTTAAACCCCACCCACTTTCAACCCTCACTTTCAACCCTAACCCTAACCCTAACCCTAATCCAACCCTCACTTTTAACCCTAACCCTAACTCCACCCATTTTTAAGCCCCTCCCACTTTTCTATTAAGCCCCGCCCACTTTTATATTAAGCCACACCCATTTTTAAGCCCCCCCACCGTTTTTAAGCCCCTCCCACCGTTTTTAAGCCCCTCCCACTTTTCTATTAAGCCACGCCCGTTTTTATGCCACTCCCACCGGTTTTAAGCCCCTCCCACTTTTCTATTAAGCCCCGCCCACTTTTCTATTAAGCCACACCCATTTTTAAGCCCCTCCCACCGGTTTTAAGCCCCTCCCACTTTTCTACTAAGCCCCTCCCACTTTTCTATTAAGCCACACCCATTTTTAAGCCCCTCCCACCGTTTTTAAGCCACTCCCACTTTTCTATTAAGCCCCGCCCACTTTTCTATTAAGCCACACCTATTTTTAAGCCCCTCCCACCGGTTTTAAGCCCCTCCCATTTTTCTATTAAGCCCCTCCCACTTTTCTATTAAGCCACACCCATTTTTAAGCCCCTCCCACCGTTTTTAAGCCCCTCCCACCGTTTTTAAGCCCCTCCCACTTTTCTATTAAGCCACGCCCGTTTTTATGCCACTCCCACCGGTTTTAAGCCCCTCCCACTTTTCTATTAAGCCCCTCCCACTTTTCTATTAAGCCACACCTATTTTTAAGCCCCTCCCACCATTTTTAAGCCCCTCCCACTTTCTATTAAGCCCCGCCCACTTTTCTATTAAGCCACACCTATTTTTAAGCCCCTCCCACCGGTTTTAAGCCCCTCCCATTTTTCTATTAAGCCCCTCCCACTTTTCTATTAAGCCACGCCCGTTTTTATGCCACTCCCACCGTTTTTAAGCCCCTCCCACTTTTCTACTAAGCCCCTCCCACTTTTCTATTAAGCCACACCCATTTTGAAGCCCCTCCCACCGTTTTTAAGCCACTCCCACTTTTAAACCCCACCCACTTTCAACCCTCACTTTCAACCCTAACCCTAACCCAACCCTCACTTTCAACCCTAACCCTAACCCTAATCCAACCCTCACTTTTAACCCTAACCCTAACTCCACCCATTTTTAAGCCCCTCCCACTTTTCTATTAAGCCCCGCCCACTTTTCTATTAAGCCACACCTATTTTTAAGCCCCTCCCACCATTTTTAAGCCCCTCCCACTTTCTATTAAGCCCCGCCCACTTTTCTATTAAGCCACACCTATTTTTAAGCCCCTCCCACCGGTTTTAAGCCCCTCCCATTTTTCTATTAAGCCCCTCCCACTTTTCTATTAAGCCACGCCCGTTTTTATGCCACTCCCACCGTTTTTAAGCCCCTCCCACTTTTCTATTAAGCCCCTCCCACTTTTCTATTAAGCCACACCTATTTTTAAGCCCCTCCCACCATTTTTAAGCCCCTCCCACTTTCTATTAAGCCCCGCCCACTTTTCTATTAAGTCCCACCCACTTTTCTATTAAGCCACACCCATTTTTAAGCCCCTGCCACCGGTTTTAAGCCCCTCCCACCGGTTTTAAGCCCCTCCCATTTTTCTATTAAGCCCCTCCCACTTTTCTATTAAGCCACACCCATTTTTAAGCCCCTCCCACCGTTTTTAAGCCACTCCCACTTTTAAACCCCACCCACTTTCAACCCTCACTTTCAACCCTAACCCTAACCCTAACCCTAATCCAACCCTCACTTTTAACCCTAACCCTAACTCCACCCATTTTTAAGCCCCTCCCACTTTTCTATTAAGCCCCGCCCACTTTTATATTAAGCCACACCCATTTTTAAGCCCCTCCCACCGTTTTTAAGCCCCTCCCACCGTTTTTAAGCCCCTCCCACTTTTCTATTAAGCCACGCCCGTTTTTATGCCACTCCCACCGGTTTTAAGCCCCTCCCACTTTTCTACTAAGCCCCTCCCACTTTTCTATTAAGCCACACCCATTTTGAAGCCCCTCCCACCGTTTTTAAGCCACTCCCACTTTTAAACCCCACCCACTTTCAACCCTCACTTTCAACCCTAACCCTAACCCAACCCTCACTTTCAACCCTAACCCTAACCCTAACCCTAATCCAACCCTCACTTTTAACCCTAACCCTAACTCCACCCATTTTTAAGCCCCTCCCACTTTTCTATTAAGCCCTGCCCACTTTTCTATTAAGCCACACCCATTTTTAAGCCCCTCCCACCGGTTTTAAGCCCCTCCCATTTTTCTATTAAGCCCCTCCCACTTTTCTATTAAGCCACGCCCGTTTTTATGCCACTCCCACCGTTTTTAAGCCCCTCCCACTTTTCTATTAAGCCCCTCCCACTTTTCTATTAAGCCACACCTATTTTTAAGCCCCTCCCACCATTTTTAAGCCCCTCCCACTTTCTATTAAGCCCCGCCCACTTTTCTATTAAGCCACACCTATTTTTAAGCCCCTCCCACCGGTTTTAAGCCCCTCCCATTTTTCTATTAAGCCCCTCCCACTTTTCTATTAAGCCACGCCCGTTTTTATGCCACTCCCACCGTTTTTAAGCCCCTCCCACTTTTCTATTAAGCCCCTCCCACTTTTCTATTAAGCCACACCTATTTTTAAGCCCCTCCCACCATTTTTAAGCCCCTCCCACTTTCTATTAAGCCCCGCCCACTTTTCTATTAAGCCACACCTATTTTTAAGCCCCTCCCACCATTTTTAAGCCCATCCCACTTTCTATTAAGCCCATCCCACTTTTCTATTAAGTCCCACCCACTTTTCTATTAAGCCACACCCATTTTTAAGCCCCTGCCACCGGTTTTAAGCCCCTCCCACCGGTTTTAAGCCCCTCCCATTTTTCTATTAAGCCCCTCCCACTTTTCTATTAAGCCACACCCATTTTTAAGCCCCTCCCACCGTTTTTAAGCCACTCCCACTTTTAAACCCCACCCACTTTCAACCCTCACTTTCAACCCTAACCCTAACCCTAACCCTAATCCAACCCTCACTTTTAACCCTAACCCTAACTCCACCCATTTTTAAGCCCCTCCCACTTTTCTATTAAGCCCCGCCCACTTTTATATTAAGCCACACCCATTTTTAAGCCCCCCCACCGTTTTTAAGCCCCTCCCACCGTTTTTAAGCCCCTCCCACTTTTCTATTAAGCCACGCCCGTTTTTATGCCACTCCCACCGGTTTTAAGCCCCTCCCACTTTTCTATTAAGCCCCGCCCACTTTTCTATTAAGCCACACCCATTTTTAAGCCCCTCCCACCGGTTTTAAGCCCCTCCCACTTTTCTACTAAGCCCCTCCCACTTTTCTATTAAGCCACACCCATTTTTAAGCCCCTCCCACCGTTTTTAAGCCACTCCCACTTTTCTATTAAGCCCCGCCCACTTTTCTATTAAGCCACACCTATTTTTAAGCCCCTCCCACCGGTTTTAAGCCCCTCCCATTTTTCTATTAAGCCCCTCCCACTTTTCTATTAAGCCACACCCATTTTTAAGCCCCTCCCACCGTTTTTAAGCCCCTCCCACCGTTTTTAAGCCCCTCCCACTTTTCTATTAAGCCACGCCCGTTTTTATGCCACTCCCACCGGTTTTAAGCCCCTCCCACTTTTCTATTAAGCCCCTCCCACTTTTCTATTAAGCCACACCTATTTTTAAGCCCCTCCCACCATTTTTAAGCCCCTCCCACTTTCTATTAAGCCCCGCCCACTTTTCTATTAAGCCACACCTATTTTTAAGCCCCTCCCACCGGTTTTAAGCCCCTCCCATTTTTCTATTAAGCCCCTCCCACTTTTCTATTAAGCCACGCCCGTTTTTATGCCACTCCCACCGTTTTTAAGCCCCTCCCACTTTTCTACTAAGCCCCTCCCACTTTTCTATTAAGCCACACCCATTTTGAAGCCCCTCCCACCGTTTTTAAGCCACTCCCACTTTTAAACCCCACCCACTTTCAACCCTCACTTTCAACCCTAACCCTAACCCAACCCTCACTTTCAACCCTAACCCTAACCCTAACCCTAATCCAACCCTCACTTTTAACCCTAACCCTAACTCCACCCATTTTTAAGCCCCTCCCACTTTTCTATTAAGCCCCGCCCACTTTTCTATTAAGCCACACCCATTTTTAAGCCCCTCCCACCGGTTTTAAGCCCCTCCCATTTTTCTATTAAGCCCCTCCCACTTTTCTATTAAGCCACGCCCGTTTTTATGCCACTCCCACCGTTTTTAAGCCCCTCCCACTTTTCTATTAAGCCCCTCCCACTTTTCTATTAAGCCACACCTATTTTTAAGCCCCTCCCACCATTTTTAAGCCCCTCCCACTTTCTATTAAGCCCCGCCCACTTTTCTATTAAGCCACACCTATTTTTAAGCCCCTCCCACCGGTTTTAAGCCCCTCCCATTTTTCTATTAAGCCCCTCCCACTTTTCTATTAAGCCACGCCCGTTTTTATGCCACTCCCACCGTTTTTAAGCCCCTCCCACTTTTCTATTAAGCCCCTCCCACTTTTCTATTAAGCCACACCTATTTTTAAGCCCCTCCCACCATTTTTAAGCCCCTCCCACTTTCTATTAAGCCCCGCCCACTTTTCTATTAAGCCACACCTATTTTTAAGCCCCTCCCACCATTTTTAAGCCCATCCCACTTTCTATTAAGCCCATCCCACTTTTCTATTAAGTCCCACCCACTTTTCTATTAAGCCACACCCATTTTTAAGCCCCTGCCACCGGTTTTAAGCCCCTCCCACCGGTTTTAAGCCCCTCCCATTTTTCTATTAAGCCCCTCCCACTTTTCTATTAAGCCACACCCATTTTTAAGCCCCTCCCACCGTTTTTAAGCCACTCCCACTTTTAAACCCCACCCACTTTCAACCCTCACTTTCAACCCTAACCCTAACCCTAACCCTAATCCAACCCTCACTTTTAACCCTAACCCTAACTCCACCCATTTTTAAGCCCCTCCCACTTTTCTATTAAGCCCCGCCCACTTTTATATTAAGCCACACCCATTTTTAAGCCCCCCCACCGTTTTTAAGCCCCTCCCACCGTTTTTAAGCCCCTCCCACTTTTCTATTAAGCCACGCCCGTTTTTATGCCACTCCCACCGGTTTTAAGCCCCTCCCACTTTTCTATTAAGCCCCGCCCACTTTTCTATTAAGCCACACCCATTTTTAAGCCCCTCCCACCGGTTTTAAGCCCCTCCCACTTTTCTACTAAGCCCCTCCCACTTTTCTATTAAGCCACACCCATTTTTAAGCCCCTCCCACCGTTTTTAAGCCACTCCCACTTTTCTATTAAGCCCCGCCCACTTTTCTATTAAGCCACACCTATTTTTAAGCCCCTCCCACCGGTTTTAAGCCCCTCCCATTTTTCTATTAAGCCCCTCCCACTTTTCTATTAAGCCACACCCATTTTTAAGCCCCTCCCACCGTTTTTAAGCCCCTCCCACCGTTTTTAAGCCCCTCCCACTTTTCTATTAAGCCACGCCCGTTTTTATGCCACTCCCACCGGTTTTAAGCCCCTCCCACTTTTCTATTAAGCCCCTCCCACTTTTCTATTAAGCCACACCTATTTTTAAGCCCCTCCCACCATTTTTAAGCCCCTCCCACTTTCTATTAAGCCCCGCCCACTTTTCTATTAAGCCACACCTATTTTTAAGCCCCTCCCACCGGTTTTAAGCCCCTCCCATTTTTCTATTAAGCCCCTCCCACTTTTCTATTAAGCCACGCCCGTTTTTATGCCACTCCCACCGTTTTTAAGCCCCTCCCACTTTTCTACTAAGCCCCTCCCACTTTTCTATTAAGCCACACCCATTTTGAAGCCCCTCCCACCGTTTTTAAGCCACTCCCACTTTTAAACCCCACCCACTTTCAACCCTCACTTTCAACCCTAACCCTAACCCAACCCTCACTTTCAACCCTAACCCTAACCCTAATCCAACCCTCACTTTTAACCCTAACCCTAACTCCACCCATTTTTAAGCCCCTCCCACTTTTCTATTAAGCCCCGCCCACTTTTCTATTAAGCCACACCTATTTTTAAGCCCCTCCCACCATTTTTAAGCCCCTCCCACTTTCTATTAAGCCCCGCCCACTTTTCTATTAAGCCACACCTATTTTTAAGCCCCTCCCACCGGTTTTAAGCCCCTCCCATTTTTCTATTAAGCCCCTCCCACTTTTCTATTAAGCCACGCCCGTTTTTATGCCACTCCCACCGTTTTTAAGCCCCTCCCACTTTTCTATTAAGCCCCTCCCACTTTTCTATTAAGCCACACCTATTTTTAAGCCCCTCCCACCATTTTTAAGCCCCTCCCACTTTCTATTAAGCCCCGCCCACTTTTCTATTAAGTCCCACCCACTTTTCTATTAAGCCACACCCATTTTTAAGCCCCTGCCACCGGTTTTAAGCCCCTCCCACCGGTTTTAAGCCCCTCCCATTTTTCTATTAAGCCCCTCCCACTTTTCTATTAAGCCACACCCATTTTTAAGCCCCTCCCACCGTTTTTAAGCCACTCCCACTTTTAAACCCCACCCACTTTCAACCCTCACTTTCAACCCTAACCCTAACCCTAACCCTAATCCAACCCTCACTTTTAACCCTAACCCTAACTCCACCCATTTTTAAGCCCCTCCCACTTTTCTATTAAGCCCCGCCCACTTTTATATTAAGCCACACCCATTTTTAAGCCCCCCCACCGTTTTTAAGCCCCTCCCACCGGTTTTAAGCCCCTCCCACTTTTCTATTAAGCCCCGCCCACTTTTCTATTAAGCCACACCCATTTTTAAGCCCCTCCCACCGTTTTTAAGCCACTCCCACTTTTCTATTAAGCCCCGCCCACTTTTCTATTAAGCCACACCTATTTTTAAGCCCCTCCCACCGGTTTTAAGCCCCTCCCATTTTTCTATTAAGCCCCTCCCACTTTTCTATTAAGCCACACCCATTTTTAAGCCCCTCCCACCGTTTTTAAGCCCCTCCCACCGTTTTTAAGCCCCTCCCACTTTTCTATTAAGCCACGCCCGTTTTTATGCCACTCCCACCGGTTTTAAGCCCCTCCCACTTTTCTATTAAGCCCCTCCCACTTTTCTATTAAGCCACACCTATTTTTAAGCCCCTCCCACCATTTTTAAGCCCCTCCCACTTTCTATTAAGCCCCGCCCACTTTTCTATTAAGCCACACCTATTTTTAAGCCCCTCCCACCGGTTTTAAGCCCCTCCCATTTTTCTATTAAGCCCCTCCCACTTTTCTATTAAGCCACGCCCGTTTTTATGCCACTCCCACCGTTTTTAAGCCCCTCCCACTTTTCTACTAAGCCCCTCCCACTTTTCTATTAAGCCACACCCATTTTGAAGCCCCTCCCACCGTTTTTAAGCCACTCCCACTTTTAAACCCCACCCACTTTCAACCCTCACTTTCAACCCTAACCCTAACCCAACCCTCACTTTCAACCCTAACCCTAACCCTAATCCAACCCTCACTTTTAACCCTAACCCTAACTCCACCCATTTTTAAGCCCCTCCCACTTTTCTATTAAGCCCCGCCCACTTTTCTATTAAGCCACACCTATTTTTAAGCCCCTCCCACCATTTTTAAGCCCCTCCCACTTTCTATTAAGCCCCGCCCACTTTTCTATTAAGCCACACCTATTTTTAAGCCCCTCCCACCGGTTTTAAGCCCCTCCCATTTTTCTATTAAGCCCCTCCCACTTTTCTATTAAGCCACGCCCGTTTTTATGCCACTCCCACCGTTTTTAAGCCCCTCCCACTTTTCTATTAAGCCCCTCCCACTTTTCTATTAAGCCACACCTATTTTTAAGCCCCTCCCACCATTTTTAAGCCCCTCCCACTTTCTATTAAGCCCCGCCCACTTTTCTATTAAGTCCCACCCACTTTTCTATTAAGCCACACCCATTTTTAAGCCCCTGCCACCGGTTTTAAGCCCCTCCCACCGGTTTTAAGCCCCTCCCATTTTTCTATTAAGCCCCTCCCACTTTTCTATTAAGCCACACCCATTTTTAAGCCCCTCCCACCGTTTTTAAGCCACTCCCACTTTTAAACCCCACCCACTTTCAACCCTCACTTTCAACCCTAACCCTAACCCTAACCCTAATCCAACCCTCACTTTTAACCCTAACCCTAACTCCACCCATTTTTAAGCCCCTCCCACTTTTCTATTAAGCCCCGCCCACTTTTATATTAAGCCACACCCATTTTTAAGCCCCTCCCACCGTTTTTAAGCCCCTCCCACCGTTTTTAAGCCCCTCCCACTTTTCTATTAAGCCACGCCCGTTTTTATGCCACTCCCACCGGTTTTAAGCCCCTCCCACTTTTCTACTAAGCCCCTCCCACTTTTCTATTAAGCCACACCCATTTTGAAGCCCCTCCCACCGTTTTTAAGCCACTCCCACTTTTAAACCCCACCCACTTTCAACCCTCACTTTCAACCCTAACCCTAACCCAACCCTCACTTTCAACCCTAACCCTAACCCTAACCCTAATCCAACCCTCACTTTTAACCCTAACCCTAACTCCACCCATTTTTAAGCCCCTCCCACTTTTCTATTAAGCCCTGCCCACTTTTCTATTAAGCCACACCCATTTTTAAGCCCCTCCCACCGGTTTTAAGCCCCTCCCATTTTTCTATTAAGCCCCTCCCACTTTTCTATTAAGCCACGCCCGTTTTTATGCCACTCCCACCGTTTTTAAGCCCCTCCCACTTTTCTATTAAGCCCCTCCCACTTTTCTATTAAGCCACACCTATTTTTAAGCCCCTCCCACCATTTTTAAGCCCCTCCCACTTTCTATTAAGCCCCGCCCACTTTTCTATTAAGCCACACCTATTTTTAAGCCCCTCCCACCGGTTTTAAGCCCCTCCCATTTTTCTATTAAGCCCCTCCCACTTTTCTATTAAGCCACGCCCGTTTTTATGCCACTCCCACCGTTTTTAAGCCCCTCCCACTTTTCTATTAAGCCCCTCCCACTTTTCTATTAAGCCACACCTATTTTTAAGCCCCTCCCACCATTTTTAAGCCCCTCCCACTTTTCTATTAAGCCACGCCCGTTTTTATGCCACTCCCACCGTTTTTAAGCCCCTCCCACTTTTCTACTAAGCCCCTCCCACTTTTCTATTAAGCCACACCCATTTTGAAGCCCCTCCCACCGTTTTTAAGCCACTCCCACTTTTAAACCCCACCCACTTTCAACCCTCACTTTCAACCCTAACCCTAACCCAACCCTCACTTTCAACCCTAACCCTAACCCTAATCCAACCCTCACTTTTAACCCTAACCCTAACTCCACCCATTTTTAAGCCCCTCCCACTTTTCTATTAAGCCCCGCCCACTTTTCTATTAAGCCACACCTATTTTTAAGCCCCTCCCACCATTTTTAAGCCCCTCCCACTTTCTATTAAGCCCCGCCCACTTTTCTATTAAGCCACACCTATTTTTAAGCCCCTCCCACCGGTTTTAAGCCCCTCCCATTTTTCTATTAAGCCCCTCCCACTTTTCTATTAAGCCACGCCCGTTTTTATGCCACTCCCACCGTTTTTAAGCCCCTCCCACTTTTCTATTAAGCCCCTCCCACTTTTCTATTAAGCCACACCTATTTTTAAGCCCCTCCCACCATTTTTAAGCCCCTCCCACTTTCTATTAAGCCCCGCCCACTTTTCTATTAAGTCCCACCCACTTTTCTATTAAGCCACACCCATTTTTAAGCCCCTGCCACCGGTTTTAAGCCCCTCCCACCGGTTTTAAGCCCCTCCCATTTTTCTATTAAGCCCCTCCCACTTTTCTATTAAGCCACACCCATTTTTAAGCCCCTCCCACCGTTTTTAAGCCACTCCCACTTTTAAACCCCACCCACTTTCAACCCTCACTTTCAACCCTAACCCTAACCCTAACCCTAATCCAACCCTCACTTTTAACCCTAACCCTAACTCCACCCATTTTTAAGCCCCTCCCACTTTTCTATTAAGCCCCGCCCACTTTTATATTAAGCCACACCCATTTTTAAGCCCCCCCACCGTTTTTAAGCCCCTCCCACCGGTTTTAAGCCCCTCCCACTTTTCTATTAAGCCCCGCCCACTTTTCTATTAAGCCACACCCATTTTTAAGCCCCTCCCACCGTTTTTAAGCCACTCCCACTTTTCTATTAAGCCCCGCCCACTTTTCTATTAAGCCACACCTATTTTTAAGCCCCTCCCACCGGTTTTAAGCCCCTCCCATTTTTCTATTAAGCCCCTCCCACTTTTCTATTAAGCCACACCCATTTTTAAGCCCCTCCCACCGTTTTTAAGCCCCTCCCACCGTTTTTAAGCCCCTCCCACTTTTCTATTAAGCCACGCCCGTTTTTATGCCACTCCCACCGGTTTTAAGCCCCTCCCACTTTTCTATTAAGCCCCTCCCACTTTTCTATTAAGCCACACCTATTTTTAAGCCCCTCCCACCATTTTTAAGCCCCTCCCACTTTCTATTAAGCCCCGCCCACTTTTCTATTAAGCCACACCTATTTTTAAGCCCCTCCCACCGGTTTTAAGCCCCTCCCATTTTTCTATTAAGCCCCTCCCACTTTTCTATTAAGCCACGCCCGTTTTTATGCCACTCCCACCGTTTTTAAGCCCCTCCCACTTTTCTACTAAGCCCCTCCCACTTTTCTATTAAGCCACACCCATTTTGAAGCCCCTCCCACCGTTTTTAAGCCACTCCCACTTTTAAACCCCACCCACTTTCAACCCTCACTTTCAACCCTAACCCTAACCCAACCCTCACTTTCAACCCTAACCCTAACCCTAATCCAACCCTCACTTTTAACCCTAACCCTAACTCCACCCATTTTTAAGCCCCTCCCACTTTTCTATTAAGCCCCGCCCACTTTTCTATTAAGCCACACCTATTTTTAAGCCCCTCCCACCATTTTTAAGCCCCTCCCACTTTCTATTAAGCCCCGCCCACTTTTCTATTAAGCCACACCTATTTTTAAGCCCCTCCCACCGGTTTTAAGCCCCTCCCATTTTTCTATTAAGCCCCTCCCACTTTTCTATTAAGCCACGCCCGTTTTTATGCCACTCCCACCGTTTTTAAGCCCCTCCCACTTTTCTATTAAGCCCCTCCCACTTTTCTATTAAGCCACACCTATTTTTAAGCCCCTCCCACCATTTTTAAGCCCCTCCCACTTTCTATTAAGCCCCGCCCACTTTTCTATTAAGTCCCACCCACTTTTCTATTAAGCCACACCCATTTTTAAGCCCCTGCCACCGGTTTTAAGCCCCTCCCACCGGTTTTAAGCCCCTCCCATTTTTCTATTAAGCCCCTCCCACTTTTCTATTAAGCCACACCCATTTTTAAGCCCCTCCCACCGTTTTTAAGCCACTCCCACTTTTAAACCCCACCCACTTTCAACCCTCACTTTCAACCCTAACCCTAACCCTAACCCTAATCCAACCCTCACTTTTAACCCTAACCCTAACTCCACCCATTTTTAAGCCCCTCCCACTTTTCTATTAAGCCCCGCCCACTTTTATATTAAGCCACACCCATTTTTAAGCCCCTCCCACCGTTTTTAAGCCCCTCCCACCGTTTTTAAGCCCCTCCCACTTTTCTATTAAGCCACGCCCGTTTTTATGCCACTCCCACCGGTTTTAAGCCCCTCCCACTTTTCTACTAAGCCCCTCCCACTTTTCTATTAAGCCACACCCATTTTGAAGCCCCTCCCACCGTTTTTAAGCCACTCCCACTTTTAAACCCCACCCACTTTCAACCCTCACTTTCAACCCTAACCCTAACCCAACCCTCACTTTCAACCCTAACCCTAACCCTAACCCTAATCCAACCCTCACTTTTAACCCTAACCCTAACTCCACCCATTTTTAAGCCCCTCCCACTTTTCTATTAAGCCCTGCCCACTTTTCTATTAAGCCACACCCATTTTTAAGCCCCTCCCACCGGTTTTAAGCCCCTCCCATTTTTCTATTAAGCCCCTCCCACTTTTCTATTAAGCCACGCCCGTTTTTATGCCACTCCCACCGTTTTTAAGCCCCTCCCACTTTTCTATTAAGCCCCTCCCACTTTTCTATTAAGCCACACCTATTTTTAAGCCCCTCCCACCATTTTTAAGCCCCTCCCACTTTCTATTAAGCCCCGCCCACTTTTCTATTAAGCCACACCTATTTTTAAGCCCCTCCCACCGGTTTTAAGCCCCTCCCATTTTTCTATTAAGCCCCTCCCACTTTTCTATTAAGCCACGCCCGTTTTTATGCCACTCCCACCGTTTTTAAGCCCCTCCCACTTTTCTATTAAGCCCCTCCCACTTTTCTATTAAGCCACACCTATTTTTAAGCCCCTCCCACCATTTTTAAGCCCCTCCCACTTTCTATTAAGCCCCGCCCACTTTTCTATTAAGCCACACCTATTTTTAAGCCCCTCCCACCATTTTTAAGCCCATCCCACTTTCTATTAAGCCCATCCCACTTTTCTATTAAGTCCCACCCACTTTTCTATTAAGCCACACCCATTTTTAAGCCCCTGCCACCGGTTTTAAGCCCCTCCCACCGGTTTTAAGCCCCTCCCATTTTTCTATTAAGCCCCTCCCACTTTTCTATTAAGCCACACCCATTTTTAAGCCCCTCCCACCGTTTTTAAGCCACTCCCACTTTTAAACCCCACCCACTTTCAACCCTCACTTTCAACCCTAACCCTAACCCTAACCCTAATCCAACCCTCACTTTTAACCCTAACCCTAACTCCACCCATTTTTAAGCCCCTCCCACTTTTCTATTAAGCCCCGCCCACTTTTATATTAAGCCACACCCATTTTTAAGCCCCCCCACCGTTTTTAAGCCCCTCCCACCGTTTTTAAGCCCCTCCCACTTTTCTATTAAGCCACGCCCGTTTTTATGCCACTCCCACCGGTTTTAAGCCCCTCCCACTTTTCTATTAAGCCCCGCCCACTTTTCTATTAAGCCACACCCATTTTTAAGCCCCTCCCACCGGTTTTAAGCCCCTCCCACTTTTCTACTAAGCCCCTCCCACTTTTCTATTAAGCCACACCCATTTTTAAGCCCCTCCCACCGTTTTTAAGCCACTCCCACTTTTCTATTAAGCCCCGCCCACTTTTCTATTAAGCCACACCTATTTTTAAGCCCCTCCCACCGGTTTTAAGCCCCTCCCATTTTTCTATTAAGCCCCTCCCACTTTTCTATTAAGCCACACCCATTTTTAAGCCCCTCCCACCGTTTTTAAGCCCCTCCCACCGTTTTTAAGCCCCTCCCACTTTTCTATTAAGCCACGCCCGTTTTTATGCCACTCCCACCGGTTTTAAGCCCCTCCCACTTTTCTATTAAGCCCCTCCCACTTTTCTATTAAGCCACACCTATTTTTAAGCCCCTCCCACCATTTTTAAGCCCCTCCCACTTTCTATTAAGCCCCGCCCACTTTTCTATTAAGCCACACCTATTTTTAAGCCCCTCCCACCGGTTTTAAGCCCCTCCCATTTTTCTATTAAGCCCCTCCCACTTTTCTATTAAGCCACGCCCGTTTTTATGCCACTCCCACCGTTTTTAAGCCCCTCCCACTTTTCTACTAAGCCCCTCCCACTTTTCTATTAAGCCACACCCATTTTGAAGCCCCTCCCACCGTTTTTAAGCCACTCCCACTTTTAAACCCCACCCACTTTCAACCCTCACTTTCAACCCTAACCCTAACCCAACCCTCACTTTCAACCCTAACCCTAACCCTAACCCTAATCCAACCCTCACTTTTAACCCTAACCCTAACTCCACCCATTTTTAAGCCCCTCCCACTTTTCTATTAAGCCCCGCCCACTTTTCTATTAAGCCACACCCATTTTTAAGCCCCTCCCACCGGTTTTAAGCCCCTCCCATTTTTCTATTAAGCCCCTCCCACTTTTCTATTAAGCCACGCCCGTTTTTATGCCACTCCCACCGTTTTTAAGCCCCTCCCACTTTTCTATTAAGCCCCTCCCACTTTTCTATTAAGCCACACCTATTTTTAAGCCCCTCCCACCATTTTTAAGCCCCTCCCACTTTCTATTAAGCCCCGCCCACTTTTCTATTAAGCCACACCTATTTTTAAGCCCCTCCCACCGGTTTTAAGCCCCTCCCATTTTTCTATTAAGCCCCTCCCACTTTTCTATTAAGCCACGCCCGTTTTTATGCCACTCCCACCGTTTTTAAGCCCCTCCCACTTTTCTATTAAGCCCCTCCCACTTTTCTATTAAGCCACACCTATTTTTAAGCCCCTCCCACCATTTTTAAGCCCCTCCCACTTTCTATTAAGCCCCGCCCACTTTTCTATTAAGCCACACCTATTTTTAAGCCCCTCCCACCATTTTTAAGCCCATCCCACTTTCTATTAAGCCCATCCCACTTTTCTATTAAGTCCCACCCACTTTTCTATTAAGCCACACCCATTTTTAAGCCCCTGCCACCGGTTTTAAGCCCCTCCCACCGGTTTTAAGCCCCTCCCATTTTTCTATTAAGCCCCTCCCACTTTTCTATTAAGCCACACCCATTTTTAAGCCCCTCCCACCGTTTTTAAGCCACTCCCACTTTTAAACCCCACCCACTTTCAACCCTCACTTTCAACCCTAACCCTAACCCTAACCCTAATCCAACCCTCACTTTTAACCCTAACCCTAACTCCACCCATTTTTAAGCCCCTCCCACTTTTCTATTAAGCCCCGCCCACTTTTATATTAAGCCACACCCATTTTTAAGCCCCCCCACCGTTTTTAAGCCCCTCCCACCGTTTTTAAGCCCCTCCCACTTTTCTATTAAGCCACGCCCGTTTTTATGCCACTCCCACCGGTTTTAAGCCCCTCCCACTTTTCTATTAAGCCCCGCCCACTTTTCTATTAAGCCACACCCATTTTTAAGCCCCTCCCACCGGTTTTAAGCCCCTCCCACTTTTCTACTAAGCCCCTCCCACTTTTCTATTAAGCCACACCCATTTTTAAGCCCCTCCCACCGTTTTTAAGCCACTCCCACTTTTCTATTAAGCCCCGCCCACTTTTCTATTAAGCCACACCTATTTTTAAGCCCCTCCCACCGGTTTTAAGCCCCTCCCATTTTTCTATTAAGCCCCTCCCACTTTTCTATTAAGCCACACCCATTTTTAAGCCCCTCCCACCGTTTTTAAGCCCCTCCCACCGTTTTTAAGCCCCTCCCACTTTTCTATTAAGCCACGCCCGTTTTTATGCCACTCCCACCGGTTTTAAGCCCCTCCCACTTTTCTATTAAGCCCCTCCCACTTTTCTATTAAGCCACACCTATTTTTAAGCCCCTCCCACCATTTTTAAGCCCCTCCCACTTTCTATTAAGCCCCGCCCACTTTTCTATTAAGCCACACCTATTTTTAAGCCCCTCCCACCGGTTTTAAGCCCCTCCCATTTTTCTATTAAGCCCCTCCCACTTTTCTATTAAGCCACGCCCGTTTTTATGCCACTCCCACCGTTTTTAAGCCCCTCCCACTTTTCTACTAAGCCCCTCCCACTTTTCTATTAAGCCACACCCATTTTGAAGCCCCTCCCACCGTTTTTAAGCCACTCCCACTTTTAAACCCCACCCACTTTCAACCCTCACTTTCAACCCTAACCCTAACCCAACCCTCACTTTCAACCCTAACCCTAACCCTAATCCAACCCTCACTTTTAACCCTAACCCTAACTCCACCCATTTTTAAGCCCCTCCCACTTTTCTATTAAGCCCCGCCCACTTTTCTATTAAGCCACACCTATTTTTAAGCCCCTCCCACCATTTTTAAGCCCCTCCCACTTTCTATTAAGCCCCGCCCACTTTTCTATTAAGCCACACCTATTTTTAAGCCCCTCCCACCGGTTTTAAGCCCCTCCCATTTTTCTATTAAGCCCCTCCCACTTTTCTATTAAGCCACGCCCGTTTTTATGCCACTCCCACCGTTTTTAAGCCCCTCCCACTTTTCTATTAAGCCCCTCCCACTTTTCTATTAAGCCACACCTATTTTTAAGCCCCTCCCACCATTTTTAAGCCCCTCCCACTTTCTATTAAGCCCCGCCCACTTTTCTATTAAGTCCCACCCACTTTTCTATTAAGCCACACCCATTTTTAAGCCCCTGCCACCGGTTTTAAGCCCCTCCCACCGGTTTTAAGCCCCTCCCATTTTTCTATTAAGCCCCTCCCACTTTTCTATTAAGCCACACCCATTTTTAAGCCCCTCCCACCGTTTTTAAGCCACTCCCACTTTTAAACCCCACCCACTTTCAACCCTCACTTTCAACCCTAACCCTAACCCTAACCCTAATCCAACCCTCACTTTTAACCCTAACCCTAACTCCACCCATTTTTAAGCCCCTCCCACTTTTCTATTAAGCCCCGCCCACTTTTATATTAAGCCACACCCATTTTTAAGCCCCCCCACCGTTTTTAAGCCCCTCCCACCGTTTTTAAGCCCCTCCCACTTTTCTATTAAGCCACGCCCGTTTTTATGCCACTCCCACCGGTTTTAAGCCCCTCCCACTTTTCTATTAAGCCCCGCCCACTTTTCTATTAAGCCACACCCATTTTTAAGCCCCTCCCACCGGTTTTAAGCCCCTCCCACTTTTCTACTAAGCCCCTCCCACTTTTCTATTAAGCCACACCCATTTTTAAGCCCCTCCCACCGTTTTTAAGCCACTCCCACTTTTCTATTAAGCCCCGCCCACTTTTCTATTAAGCCACACCTATTTTTAAGCCCCTCCCACCGGTTTTAAGCCCCTCCCATTTTTCTATTAAGCCCCTCCCACTTTTCTATTAAGCCACACCCATTTTTAAGCCCCTCCCACCGTTTTTAAGCCCCTCCCACCGTTTTTAAGCCCCTCCCACTTTTCTATTAAGCCACGCCCGTTTTTATGCCACTCCCACCGGTTTTAAGCCCCTCCCACTTTTCTATTAAGCCCCTCCCACTTTTCTATTAAGCCACACCTATTTTTAAGCCCCTCCCACCATTTTTAAGCCCCTCCCACTTTCTATTAAGCCCCGCCCACTTTTCTATTAAGCCACACCTATTTTTAAGCCCCTCCCACCGGTTTTAAGCCCCTCCCATTTTTCTATTAAGCCCCTCCCACTTTTCTATTAAGCCACGCCCGTTTTTATGCCACTCCCACCGTTTTTAAGCCCCTCCCACTTTTCTACTAAGCCCCTCCCACTTTTCTATTAAGCCACACCCATTTTGAAGCCCCTCCCACCGTTTTTAAGCCACTCCCACTTTTAAACCCCACCCACTTTCAACCCTCACTTTCAACCCTAACCCTAACCCAACCCTCACTTTCAACCCTAACCCTAACCCTAATCCAACCCTCACTTTTAACCCTAACCCTAACTCCACCCATTTTTAAGCCCCTCCCACTTTTCTATTAAGCCCCGCCCACTTTTCTATTAAGCCACACCTATTTTTAAGCCCCTCCCACCATTTTTAAGCCCCTCCCACTTTCTATTAAGCCCCGCCCACTTTTCTATTAAGCCACACCTATTTTTAAGCCCCTCCCACCGGTTTTAAGCCCCTCCCATTTTTCTATTAAGCCCCTCCCACTTTTCTATTAAGCCACGCCCGTTTTTATGCCACTCCCACCGTTTTTAAGCCCCTCCCACTTTTCTATTAAGCCCCTCCCACTTTTCTATTAAGCCACACCTATTTTTAAGCCCCTCCCACCATTTTTAAGCCCCTCCCACTTTCTATTAAGCCCCGCCCACTTTTCTATTAAGTCCCACCCACTTTTCTATTAAGCCACACCCATTTTTAAGCCCCTGCCACCGGTTTTAAGCCCCTCCCACCGGTTTTAAGCCCCTCCCATTTTTCTATTAAGCCCCTCCCACTTTTCTATTAAGCCACACCCATTTTTAAGCCCCTCCCACCGTTTTTAAGCCACTCCCACTTTTAAACCCCACCCACTTTCAACCCTCACTTTCAACCCTAACCCTAACCCTAACCCTAATCCAACCCTCACTTTTAACCCTAACCCTAACTCCACCCATTTTTAAGCCCCTCCCACTTTTCTATTAAGCCCCGCCCACTTTTATATTAAGCCACACCCATTTTTAAGCCCCTCCCACCGTTTTTAAGCCCCTCCCACCGTTTTTAAGCCCCTCCCACTTTTCTATTAAGCCACGCCCGTTTTTATGCCACTCCCACCGGTTTTAAGCCCCTCCCACTTTTCTACTAAGCCCCTCCCACTTTTCTATTAAGCCACACCCATTTTGAAGCCCCTCCCACCGTTTTTAAGCCACTCCCACTTTTAAACCCCACCCACTTTCAACCCTCACTTTCAACCCTAACCCTAACCCAACCCTCACTTTCAACCCTAACCCTAACCCTAACCCTAATCCAACCCTCACTTTTAACCCTAACCCTAACTCCACCCATTTTTAAGCCCCTCCCACTTTTCTATTAAGCCCTGCCCACTTTTCTATTAAGCCACACCCATTTTTAAGCCCCTCCCACCGGTTTTAAGCCCCTCCCATTTTTCTATTAAGCCCCTCCCACTTTTCTATTAAGCCACGCCCGTTTTTATGCCACTCCCACCGTTTTTAAGCCCCTCCCACTTTTCTATTAAGCCCCTCCCACTTTTCTATTAAGCCACACCTATTTTTAAGCCCCTCCCACCATTTTTAAGCCCCTCCCACTTTCTATTAAGCCCCGCCCACTTTTCTATTAAGCCACACCTATTTTTAAGCCCCTCCCACCGGTTTTAAGCCCCTCCCATTTTTCTATTAAGCCCCTCCCACTTTTCTATTAAGCCACGCCCGTTTTTATGCCACTCCCACCGTTTTTAAGCCCCTCCCACTTTTCTATTAAGCCCCTCCCACTTTTCTATTAAGCCACACCTATTTTTAAGCCCCTCCCACCATTTTTAAGCCCCTCCCACTTTCTATTAAGCCCCGCCCACTTTTCTATTAAGCCACACCTATTTTTAAGCCCCTCCCACCATTTTTAAGCCCATCCCACTTTCTATTAAGCCCATCCCACTTTTCTATTAAGTCCCACCCACTTTTCTATTAAGCCACACCCATTTTTAAGCCCCTGCCACCGGTTTTAAGCCCCTCCCACCGGTTTTAAGCCCCTCCCATTTTTCTATTAAGCCCCTCCCACTTTTCTATTAAGCCACACCCATTTTTAAGCCCCTCCCACCGTTTTTAAGCCACTCCCACTTTTAAACCCCACCCACTTTCAACCCTCACTTTCAACCCTAACCCTAACCCTAACCCTAATCCAACCCTCACTTTTAACCCTAACCCTAACTCCACCCATTTTTAAGCCCCTCCCACTTTTCTATTAAGCCCCGCCCACTTTTATATTAAGCCACACCCATTTTTAAGCCCCCCCACCGTTTTTAAGCCCCTCCCACCGTTTTTAAGCCCCTCCCACTTTTCTATTAAGCCACGCCCGTTTTTATGCCACTCCCACCGGTTTTAAGCCCCTCCCACTTTTCTATTAAGCCCCGCCCACTTTTCTATTAAGCCACACCCATTTTTAAGCCCCTCCCACCGGTTTTAAGCCCCTCCCACTTTTCTACTAAGCCCCTCCCACTTTTCTATTAAGCCACACCCATTTTTAAGCCCCTCCCACCGTTTTTAAGCCACTCCCACTTTTCTATTAAGCCCCGCCCACTTTTCTATTAAGCCACACCTATTTTTAAGCCCCTCCCACCGGTTTTAAGCCCCTCCCATTTTTCTATTAAGCCCCTCCCACTTTTCTATTAAGCCACACCCATTTTTAAGCCCCTCCCACCGTTTTTAAGCCCCTCCCACCGTTTTTAAGCCCCTCCCACTTTTCTATTAAGCCACGCCCGTTTTTATGCCACTCCCACCGGTTTTAAGCCCCTCCCACTTTTCTATTAAGCCCCTCCCACTTTTCTATTAAGCCACACCTATTTTTAAGCCCCTCCCACCATTTTTAAGCCCCTCCCACTTTCTATTAAGCCCCGCCCACTTTTCTATTAAGCCACACCTATTTTTAAGCCCCTCCCACCGGTTTTAAGCCCCTCCCATTTTTCTATTAAGCCCCTCCCACTTTTCTATTAAGCCACGCCCGTTTTTATGCCACTCCCACCGTTTTTAAGCCCCTCCCACTTTTCTACTAAGCCCCTCCCACTTTTCTATTAAGCCACACCCATTTTGAAGCCCCTCCCACCGTTTTTAAGCCACTCCCACTTTTAAACCCCACCCACTTTCAACCCTCACTTTCAACCCTAACCCTAACCCAACCCTCACTTTCAACCCTAACCCTAACCCTAATCCAACCCTCACTTTTAACCCTAACCCTAACTCCACCCATTTTTAAGCCCCTCCCACTTTTCTATTAAGCCCCGCCCACTTTTCTATTAAGCCACACCTATTTTTAAGCCCCTCCCACCATTTTTAAGCCCCTCCCACTTTCTATTAAGCCCCGCCCACTTTTCTATTAAGCCACACCTATTTTTAAGCCCCTCCCACCGGTTTTAAGCCCCTCCCATTTTTCTATTAAGCCCCTCCCACTTTTCTATTAAGCCACGCCCGTTTTTATGCCACTCCCACCGTTTTTAAGCCCCTCCCACTTTTCTATTAAGCCCCTCCCACTTTTCTATTAAGCCACACCTATTTTTAAGCCCCTCCCACCATTTTTAAGCCCCTCCCACTTTCTATTAAGCCCCGCCCACTTTTCTATTAAGTCCCACCCACTTTTCTATTAAGCCACACCCATTTTTAAGCCCCTGCCACCGGTTTTAAGCCCCTCCCACCGGTTTTAAGCCCCTCCCATTTTTCTATTAAGCCCCTCCCACTTTTCTATTAAGCCACACCCATTTTTAAGCCCCTCCCACCGTTTTTAAGCCACTCCCACTTTTAAACCCCACCCACTTTCAACCCTCACTTTCAACCCTAACCCTAACCCTAACCCTAATCCAACCCTCACTTTTAACCCTAACCCTAACTCCACCCATTTTTAAGCCCCTCCCACTTTTCTATTAAGCCCCGCCCACTTTTATATTAAGCCACACCCATTTTTAAGCCCCTCCCACCGTTTTTAAGCCCCTCCCACCGTTTTTAAGCCCCTCCCACTTTTCTATTAAGCCACGCCCGTTTTTATGCCACTCCCACCGGTTTTAAGCCCCTCCCACTTTTCTACTAAGCCCCTCCCACTTTTCTATTAAGCCACACCCATTTTGAAGCCCCTCCCACCGTTTTTAAGCCACTCCCACTTTTAAACCCCACCCACTTTCAACCCTCACTTTCAACCCTAACCCTAACCCAACCCTCACTTTCAACCCTAACCCTAACCCTAACCCTAATCCAACCCTCACTTTTAACCCTAACCCTAACTCCACCCATTTTTAAGCCCCTCCCACTTTTCTATTAAGCCCTGCCCACTTTTCTATTAAGCCACACCCATTTTTAAGCCCCTCCCACCGGTTTTAAGCCCCTCCCATTTTTCTATTAAGCCCCTCCCACTTTTCTATTAAGCCACGCCCGTTTTTATGCCACTCCCACCGTTTTTAAGCCCCTCCCACTTTTCTATTAAGCCCCTCCCACTTTTCTATTAAGCCACACCTATTTTTAAGCCCCTCCCACCATTTTTAAGCCCCTCCCACTTTCTATTAAGCCCCGCCCACTTTTCTATTAAGCCACACCTATTTTTAAGCCCCTCCCACCGGTTTTAAGCCCCTCCCATTTTTCTATTAAGCCCCTCCCACTTTTCTATTAAGCCACGCCCGTTTTTATGCCACTCCCACCGTTTTTAAGCCCCTCCCACTTTTCTATTAAGCCCCTCCCACTTTTCTATTAAGCCACACCTATTTTTAAGCCCCTCCCACCATTTTTAAGCCCCTCCCACTTTCTATTAAGCCCCGCCCACTTTTCTATTAAGCCACACCTATTTTTAAGCCCCTCCCACCATTTTTAAGCCCATCCCACTTTCTATTAAGCCCATCCCACTTTTCTATTAAGTCCCACCCACTTTTCTATTAAGCCACACCCATTTTTAAGCCCCTGCCACCGGTTTTAAGCCCCTCCCACCGGTTTTAAGCCCCTCCCATTTTTCTATTAAGCCCCTCCCACTTTTCTATTAAGCCACACCCATTTTTAAGCCCCTCCCACCGTTTTTAAGCCACTCCCACTTTTAAACCCCACCCACTTTCAACCCTCACTTTCAACCCTAACCCTAACCCTAACCCTAATCCAACCCTCACTTTTAACCCTAACCCTAACTCCACCCATTTTTAAGCCCCTCCCACTTTTCTATTAAGCCCCGCCCACTTTTATATTAAGCCACACCCATTTTTAAGCCCCCCCACCGTTTTTAAGCCCCTCCCACCGTTTTTAAGCCCCTCCCACTTTTCTATTAAGCCACGCCCGTTTTTATGCCACTCCCACCGGTTTTAAGCCCCTCCCACTTTTCTATTAAGCCCCGCCCACTTTTCTATTAAGCCACACCCATTTTTAAGCCCCTCCCACCGGTTTTAAGCCCCTCCCACTTTTCTACTAAGCCCCTCCCACTTTTCTATTAAGCCACACCCATTTTTAAGCCCCTCCCACCGTTTTTAAGCCACTCCCACTTTTCTATTAAGCCCCGCCCACTTTTCTATTAAGCCACACCTATTTTTAAGCCCCTCCCACCGGTTTTAAGCCCCTCCCATTTTTCTATTAAGCCCCTCCCACTTTTCTATTAAGCCACACCCATTTTTAAGCCCCTCCCACCGTTTTTAAGCCCCTCCCACCGTTTTTAAGCCCCTCCCACTTTTCTATTAAGCCACGCCCGTTTTTATGCCACTCCCACCGGTTTTAAGCCCCTCCCACTTTTCTATTAAGCCCCTCCCACTTTTCTATTAAGCCACACCTATTTTTAAGCCCCTCCCACCATTTTTAAGCCCCTCCCACTTTCTATTAAGCCCCGCCCACTTTTCTATTAAGCCACACCTATTTTTAAGCCCCTCCCACCGGTTTTAAGCCCCTCCCATTTTTCTATTAAGCCCCTCCCACTTTTCTATTAAGCCACGCCCGTTTTTATGCCACTCCCACCGTTTTTAAGCCCCTCCCACTTTTCTACTAAGCCCCTCCCACTTTTCTATTAAGCCACACCCATTTTGAAGCCCCTCCCACCGTTTTTAAGCCACTCCCACTTTTAAACCCCACCCACTTTCAACCCTCACTTTCAACCCTAACCCTAACCCAACCCTCACTTTCAACCCTAACCCTAACCCTAATCCAACCCTCACTTTTAACCCTAACCCTAACTCCACCCATTTTTAAGCCCCTCCCACTTTTCTATTAAGCCCCGCCCACTTTTCTATTAAGCCACACCTATTTTTAAGCCCCTCCCACCATTTTTAAGCCCCTCCCACTTTCTATTAAGCCCCGCCCACTTTTCTATTAAGCCACACCTATTTTTAAGCCCCTCCCACCGGTTTTAAGCCCCTCCCATTTTTCTATTAAGCCCCTCCCACTTTTCTATTAAGCCACGCCCGTTTTTATGCCACTCCCACCGTTTTTAAGCCCCTCCCACTTTTCTATTAAGCCCCTCCCACTTTTCTATTAAGCCACACCTATTTTTAAGCCCCTCCCACCATTTTTAAGCCCCTCCCACTTTCTATTAAGCCCCGCCCACTTTTCTATTAAGTCCCACCCACTTTTCTATTAAGCCACACCCATTTTTAAGCCCCTGCCACCGGTTTTAAGCCCCTCCCACCGGTTTTAAGCCCCTCCCATTTTTCTATTAAGCCCCTCCCACTTTTCTATTAAGCCACACCCATTTTTAAGCCCCTCCCACCGTTTTTAAGCCACTCCCACTTTTAAACCCCACCCACTTTCAACCCTCACTTTCAACCCTAACCCTAACCCTAACCCTAATCCAACCCTCACTTTTAACCCTAACCCTAACTCCACCCATTTTTAAGCCCCTCCCACTTTTCTATTAAGCCCCGCCCACTTTTATATTAAGCCACACCCATTTTTAAGCCCCTCCCACCGTTTTTAAGCCCCTCCCACCGTTTTTAAGCCCCTCCCACTTTTCTATTAAGCCACGCCCGTTTTTATGCCACTCCCACCGGTTTTAAGCCCCTCCCACTTTTCTATTAAGCCCCGCCCACTTTTCTATTAAGCCACACCCATTTTTAAGCCCCTCCCACCGGTTTTAAGCCCCTCCCATTTTTCTATTAAGCCCCTCCCACTTTTCTATTAAGCCACGCCCGTTTTTATGCCACTCCCACCGTTTTTAAGCCCCTCCCACTTTTCTATTAAGCCCCTCCCACTTTTCTATTAAGCCACACCTATTTTTAAGCCCCTCCCACCATTTTTAAGCCCCTCCCACTTTCTATTAAGCCCCGCCCACTTTTCTATTAAGCCACACCTATTTTTAAGCCCCTCCCACCGGTTTTAAGCCCCTCCCATTTTTCTATTAAGCCCCTCCCACTTTTCTATTAAGCCACGCCCGTTTTTATGCCACTCCCACCGTTTTTAAGCCCCTCCCACTTTTCTACTAAGCCCCTCCCACTTTTCTATTAAGCCACACCCATTTTGAAGCCCCTCCCACCGTTTTTAAGCCACTCCCACTTTTAAACCCCACCCACTTTCAACCCTCACTTTCAACCCTAACCCTAACCCAACCCTCACTTTCAACCCTAACCCTAACCCTAATCCAACCCTCACTTTTAACCCTAACCCTAACTCCACCCATTTTTAAGCCCCTCCCACTTTTCTATTAAGCCCCGCCCACTTTTCTATTAAGCCACACCTATTTTTAAGCCCCTCCCACCATTTTTAAGCCCCTCCCACTTTCTATTAAGCCCCGCCCACTTTTCTATTAAGCCACACCTATTTTTAAGCCCCTCCCACCGGTTTTAAGCCCCTCCCATTTTTCTATTAAGCCCCTCCCACTTTTCTATTAAGCCACGCCCGTTTTTATGCCACTCCCACCGTTTTTAAGCCCCTCCCACTTTTCTATTAAGCCCCTCCCACTTTTCTATTAAGCCACACCTATTTTTAAGCCCCTCCCACCATTTTTAAGCCCCTCCCACTTTCTATTAAGCCCCGCCCACTTTTCTATTAAGCCACACCTATTTTTAAGCCCCTCCCACCGGTTTTAAGCCCCTCCCATTTTTCTATTAAGCCCCTCCCACTTTTCTATTAAGCCACGCCCGTTTTTATGCCACTCCCACCGTTTTTAAGCCCCTCCCACTTTTCTATTAAGCCCCTCCCACTTTTCTATTAAGCCACACCTATTTTTAAGCCCCTCCCACCATTTTTAAGCCCCTCCCACTTTCTATTAAGCCCCGCCCACTTTTCTATTAAGCCACACCTATTTTTAAGCCCCTCCCACCATTTTTAAGCCCATCCCACTTTCTATTAAGCCCATCCCACTTTTCTATTAAGTCACACCTATTTTTAAGCCCCTCCCACCATTTTTAAGCCCCTCCCACTTTCTATTAAGCCACACCCATTTTTAAGCCCCTCCCACCGGTTTTAAGCCCCTCCCATTTTTCTATTAAGCCCCTCCCACTTTTCTATTAAGCCACGCCCGTTTTTATGCCACTCCCACCGTTTTTAAGCCCCTCCCACTTTTCTATTAAGCCCCTCCCACTTTTCTATTAAGCCACACCTATTTTTAAGCCCCTCCCACCATTTTTAAGCCCCTCCCACTTTCTATTAAGCCCCGCCCACTTTTCTATTAAGCCACACCTATTTTTAAGCCCCTCCCACCGGTTTTAAGCCCCTCCCATTTTTCTATTAAGCCCCTCCCACTTTTCTATTAAGCCACGCCCGTTTTTATGCCACTCCCACCGTTTTTAAGCCCCTCCCACTTTTCTACTAAGCCCCTCCCACTTTTCTATTAAGCCACACCCATTTTGAAGCCCCTCCCACCGTTTTTAAGCCACTCCCACTTTTAAACCCCACCCACTTTCAACCCTCACTTTCAACCCTAACCCTAACCCAACCCTCACTTTCAACCCTAACCCTAACCCTAATCCAACCCTCACTTTTAACCCTAACCCTAACTCCACCCATTTTTAAGCCCCTCCCACTTTTCTATTAAGCCCCGCCCACTTTTCTATTAAGCCACACCTATTTTTAAGCCCCTCCCACCATTTTTAAGCCCCTCCCACTTTCTATTAAGCCCCGCCCACTTTTCTATTAAGCCACACCTATTTTTAAGCCCCTCCCACCGGTTTTAAGCCCCTCCCATTTTTCTATTAAGCCCCTCCCACTTTTCTATTAAGCCACGCCCGTTTTTATGCCACTCCCACCGTTTTTAAGCCCCTCCCACTTTTCTATTAAGCCCCTCCCACTTTTCTATTAAGCCACACCTATTTTTAAGCCCCTCCCACCATTTTTAAGCCCCTCCCACTTTCTATTAAGCCCCGCCCACTTTTCTATTAAGCCACACCTATTTTTAAGCCCCTCCCACCGGTTTTAAGCCCCTCCCATTTTTCTATTAAGCCCCTCCCACTTTTCTATTAAGCCACGCCCGTTTTTATGCCACTCCCACCGTTTTTAAGCCCCTCCCACTTTTCTATTAAGCCCCTCCCACTTTTCTATTAAGCCACACCTATTTTTAAGCCCCTCCCACCATTTTTAAGCCCCTCCCACTTTCTATTAAGCCCCGCCCACTTTTCTATTAAGCCACACCTATTTTTAAGCCCCTCCCACCATTTTTAAGCCCATCCCACTTTCTATTAAGCCCATCCCACTTTTCTATTAAGTCCCACCCACTTTTCTATTAAGCCACACCCATTTTTAAGCCCCTGCCACCGGTTTTAAGCCCCTCCCACCGGTTTTAAGCCCCTCCCATTTTTCTATTAAGCCACACCCATTTTTAAGCCCCTCCCACCGTTTTTAAGCCACTCCCACTTTTAAACCCCACCCACTTTCAACCCTCACTTTCAACCCTAACCCTAACCCTAACCCTAATCCAACCCTCACTTTTAACCCTAACCCTAACTCCACCCATTTTTAAGCCCCTCCCACTTTTCTATTAAGCCCCGCCCACTTTTATATTAAGCCACACCCATTTTTAAGCCCCTCCCACCGTTTTTAAGCCCCTCCCACCGTTTTTAAGCCCCTCCCACTTTTCTATTAAGCCACGCCCGTTTTTATGCCACTCCCACCGGTTTTAAGCCCCTCCCACTTTTCTATTAAGCCCCGCCCACTTTTCTATTAAGCCACACCCATTTTTAAGCCCCTCCCACCGGTTTTAAGCCCCTCCCATTTTTCTATTAAGCCCCTCCCACTTTTCTATTAAGCCACGCCCGTTTTTATGCCACTCCCACCGTTTTTAAGCCCCTCCCACTTTTCTATTAAGCCCCTCCCACTTTTCTATTAAGCCACACCTATTTTTAAGCCCCTCCCACCATTTTTAAGCCCCTCCCACTTTCTATTAAGCCCCGCCCACTTTTCTATTAAGCCACACCTATTTTTAAGCCCCTCCCACCGGTTTTAAGCCCCTCCCATTTTTCTATTAAGCCCCTCCCACTTTTCTATTAAGCCACGCCCGTTTTTATGCCACTCCCACCGTTTTTAAGCCCCTCCCACTTTTCTACTAAGCCCCTCCCACTTTTCTATTAAGCCACACCCATTTTGAAGCCCCTCCCACCGTTTTTAAGCCACTCCCACTTTTAAACCCCACCCACTTTCAACCCTCACTTTCAACCCTAACCCTAACCCAACCCTCACTTTCAACCCTAACCCTAACCCTAACCCTAATCCAACCCTCACTTTTAACCCTAACCCTAACTCCACCCATTTTTAAGCCCCTCCCACTTTTCTATTAAGCCCTGCCCACTTTTCTATTAAGCCACACCCATTTTTAAGCCCCTCCCACCGGTTTTAAGCCCCTCCCATTTTTCTATTAAGCCCCTCCCACTTTTCTATTAAGCCACGCCCGTTTTTATGCCACTCCCACCGTTTTTAAGCCCCTCCCACTTTTCTATTAAGCCCCTCCCACTTTTCTATTAAGCCACACCTATTTTTAAGCCCCTCCCACCATTTTTAAGCCCCTCCCACTTTCTATTAAGCCCCGCCCACTTTTCTATTAAGCCACACCTATTTTTAAGCCCCTCCCACCGGTTTTAAGCCCCTCCCATTTTTCTATTAAGCCCCTCCCACTTTTCTATTAAGCCACGCCCGTTTTTATGCCACTCCCACCGTTTTTAAGCCCCTCCCACTTTTCTATTAAGCCCCTCCCACTTTTCTATTAAGCCACACCTATTTTTAAGCCCCTCCCACCATTTTTAAGCCCCTCCCACTTTCTATTAAGCCCCGCCCACTTTTCTATTAAGCCACACCTATTTTTAAGCCCCTCCCACCATTTTTAAGCCCATCCCACTTTCTATTAAGCCCATCCCACTTTTCTATTAAGTCCCACCCACTTTTCTATTAAGCCACACCCATTTTTAAGCCCCTGCCACCGGTTTTAAGCCCCTCCCACCGGTTTTAAGCCCCTCCCATTTTTCTATTAAGCCCCTCCCACTTTTCTATTAAGCCACACCCATTTTTAAGCCCCTCCCACCGTTTTTAAGCCACTCCCACTTTTAAACCCCACCCACTTTCAACCCTCACTTTCAACCCTAACCCTAACCCTAACCCTAATCCAACCCTCACTTTTAACCCTAACCCTAACTCCACCCATTTTTAAGCCCCTCCCACTTTTCTATTAAGCCCCGCCCACTTTTATATTAAGCCACACCCATTTTTAAGCCCCCCCACCGTTTTTAAGCCCCTCCCACCGTTTTTAAGCCCCTCCCACTTTTCTATTAAGCCACGCCCGTTTTTATGCCACTCCCACCGGTTTTAAGCCCCTCCCACTTTTCTATTAAGCCCCGCCCACTTTTCTATTAAGCCACACCCATTTTTAAGCCCCTCCCACCGGTTTTAAGCCCCTCCCACTTTTCTACTAAGCCCCTCCCACTTTTCTATTAAGCCACACCCATTTTTAAGCCCCTCCCACCGTTTTTAAGCCACTCCCACTTTTCTATTAAGCCCCGCCCACTTTTCTATTAAGCCACACCTATTTTTAAGCCCCTCCCACCGGTTTTAAGCCCCTCCCATTTTTCTATTAAGCCCCTCCCACTTTTCTATTAAGCCACACCCATTTTTAAGCCCCTCCCACCGTTTTTAAGCCCCTCCCACCGTTTTTAAGCCCCTCCCACTTTTCTATTAAGCCACGCCCGTTTTTATGCCACTCCCACCGGTTTTAAGCCCCTCCCACTTTTCTATTAAGCCCCTCCCACTTTTCTATTAAGCCACACCTATTTTTAAGCCCCTCCCACCATTTTTAAGCCCCTCCCACTTTCTATTAAGCCCCGCCCACTTTTCTATTAAGCCACACCTATTTTTAAGCCCCTCCCACCGGTTTTAAGCCCCTCCCATTTTTCTATTAAGCCCCTCCCACTTTTCTATTAAGCCACGCCCGTTTTTATGCCACTCCCACCGTTTTTAAGCCCCTCCCACTTTTCTACTAAGCCCCTCCCACTTTTCTATTAAGCCACACCCATTTTGAAGCCCCTCCCACCGTTTTTAAGCCACTCCCACTTTTAAACCCCACCCACTTTCAACCCTCACTTTCAACCCTAACCCTAACCCAACCCTCACTTTCAACCCTAACCCTAACCCTAATCCAACCCTCACTTTTAACCCTAACCCTAACTCCACCCATTTTTAAGCCCCTCCCACTTTTCTATTAAGCCCCGCCCACTTTTCTATTAAGCCACACCTATTTTTAAGCCCCTCCCACCATTTTTAAGCCCCTCCCACTTTCTATTAAGCCCCGCCCACTTTTCTATTAAGCCACACCTATTTTTAAGCCCCTCCCACCGGTTTTAAGCCCCTCCCATTTTTCTATTAAGCCCCTCCCACTTTTCTATTAAGCCACGCCCGTTTTTATGCCACTCCCACCGTTTTTAAGCCCCTCCCACTTTTCTATTAAGCCCCTCCCACTTTTCTATTAAGCCACACCTATTTTTAAGCCCCTCCCACCATTTTTAAGCCCCTCCCACTTTCTATTAAGCCCCGCCCACTTTTCTATTAAGCCACACCTATTTTTAAGCCCCTCCCACCATTTTTAAGCCCATCCCACTTTCTATTAAGCCCATCCCACTTTTCTATTAAGTCCCACCCACTTTTCTATTAAGCCACACCCATTTTTAAGCCCCTGCCACCGGTTTTAAGCCCCTCCCACCGGTTTTAAGCCCCTCCCATTTTTCTATTAAGCCCCTCCCACTTTTCTATTAAGCCACACCCATTTTTAAGCCCCTCCCACCGTTTTTAAGCCACTCCCACTTTTAAACCCCACCCACTTTCAACCCTCACTTTCAACCCTAACCCTAACCCTAACCCTAATCCAACCCTCACTTTTAACCCTAACCCTAACTCCACCCATTTTTAAGCCCCTCCCACTTTTCTATTAAGCCCCGCCCACTTTTATATTAAGCCACACCCATTTTTAAGCCCCTCCCACCGTTTTTAAGCCCCTCCCACCGTTTTTAAGCCCCTCCCACTTTTCTATTAAGCCACGCCCGTTTTTATGCCACTCCCACCGGTTTTAAGCCCCTCCCACTTTTCTATTAAGCCCCGCCCACTTTTCTATTAAGCCACACCCATTTTTAAGCCCCTCCCACCGGTTTTAAGCCCCTCCCATTTTTCTATTAAGCCCCTCCCACTTTTCTATTAAGCCACGCCCGTTTTTATGCCACTCCCACCGTTTTTAAGCCCCTCCCACTTTTCTATTAAGCCCCTCCCACTTTTCTATTAAGCCACACCTATTTTTAAGCCCCTCCCACCATTTTTAAGCCCCTCCCACTTTCTATTAAGCCCCGCCCACTTTTCTATTAAGCCACACCTATTTTTAAGCCCCTCCCACCGGTTTTAAGCCCCTCCCATTTTTCTATTAAGCCCCTCCCACTTTTCTATTAAGCCACGCCCGTTTTTATGCCACTCCCACCGTTTTTAAGCCCCTCCCACTTTTCTACTAAGCCCCTCCCACTTTTCTATTAAGCCACACCCATTTTGAAGCCCCTCCCACCGTTTTTAAGCCACTCCCACTTTTAAACCCCACCCACTTTCAACCCTCACTTTCAACCCTAACCCTAACCCAACCCTCACTTTCAACCCTAACCCTAACCCTAACCCTAATCCAACCCTCACTTTTAACCCTAACCCTAACTCCACCCATTTTTAAGCCCCTCCCACTTTTCTATTAAGCCCTGCCCACTTTTCTATTAAGCCACACCCATTTTTAAGCCCCTCCCACCGGTTTTAAGCCCCTCCCATTTTTCTATTAAGCCCCTCCCACTTTTCTATTAAGCCACACCTATTTTTAAGCCCCTCCCACCATTTTTAAGCCCCTCCCACTTTCTATTAAGCCCCGCCCACTTTTCTATTAAGCCACACCTATTTTTAAGCCCCTCCCACCGGTTTTAAGCCCCTCCCATTTTTCTATTAAGCCCCTCCCACTTTTCTATTAAGCCACGCCCGTTTTTATGCCACTCCCACCGTTTTTAAGCCCCTCCCACTTTTCTACTAAGCCCCTCCCACTTTTCTATTAAGCCACACCCATTTTGAAGCCCCTCCCACCGTTTTTAAGCCACTCCCACTTTTAAACCCCACCCACTTTCAACCCTCACTTTCAACCCTAACCCTAACCCAACCCTCACTTTCAACCCTAACCCTAACCCTAATCCAACCCTCACTTTTAACCCTAACCCTAACTCCACCCATTTTTAAGCCCCTCCCACTTTTCTATTAAGCCCCGCCCACTTTTCTATTAAGCCACACCTATTTTTAAGCCCCTCCCACCATTTTTAAGCCCCTCCCACTTTCTATTAAGCCCCGCCCACTTTTCTATTAAGCCACACCTATTTTTAAGCCCCTCCCACCGGTTTTAAGCCCCTCCCATTTTTCTATTAAGCCCCTCCCACTTTTCTATT
Organism: Ascaphus truei; assembly: GCF_040206685.1. Lineage (NCBI taxonomy): Eukaryota > Metazoa > Chordata > Amphibia > Anura > Ascaphidae > Ascaphus > Ascaphus truei. Next base: position 8,297 of record NW_027453899.1, on the reverse strand, counting down.
AAGCCACGCCCGTTTTTATGCCACTCCCACCGTTTTTAAGCCCCTCCCACTTTTCTATTAAGCCCCTCCCACTTTTCTATTAAGCCACACCTATTTTTAAGCCCCTCCCACCATTTTTAAGCCCCTCCCACTTTCTATTAAGCCCCGCCCACTTTTCTATTAAGTCCCACCCACTTTTCTATTAAGCCACACCCATTTTTAAGCCCCTGCCACCGGTTTTAAGCCCCTCCCACCGGTTTTAAGCCCCTCCCATTTTTCTATTAAGCCCCTCCCACTTTTCTATTAAGCCACACCCATTTTTAAGCCCCTCCCACCGTTTTTAAGCCACTCCCACTTTTAAACCCCACCCACTTTCAACCCTCACTTTCAACCCTAACCCTAACCCTAACCCTAATCCAACCCTCACTTTTAACCCTAACCCTAACTCCACCCATTTTTAAGCCCCTCCCACTTTTCTATTAAGCCCCGCCCACTTTTATATTAAGCCACACCCATTTTTAAGCCCCTCCCACCGTTTTTAAGCCCCTCCCACCGTTTTTAAGCCCCTCCCACTTTTCTATTAAGCCACGCCCGTTTTTATGCCACTCCCACCGGTTTTAAGCCCCTCCCACTTTTCTATTAAGCCCCGCCCACTTTTCTATTAAGCCACACCCATTTTTAAGCCCCTCCCACCGGTTTTAAGCCCCTCCCATTTTTCTATTAAGCCCCTCCCACTTTTCTATTAAGCCACGCCCGTTTTTATGCCACTCCCACCGTTTTTAAGCCCCTCCCACTTTTCTATTAAGCCCCTCCCACTTTTCTATTAAGCCACACCTATTTTTAAGCCCCTCCCACCATTTTTAAGCCCCTCCCACTTTCTATTAAGCCCCGCCCACTTTTCTATTAAGCCACACCTATTTTTAAGCCCCTCCCACCGGTTTTAAGCCCCTCCCATTTTTCTATTAAGCCCCTCCCACTTTTCTATTAAGCCACGCCCGTTTTTATGCCACTCCCACCGTTTTTAAGCCCCTCCCACTTTTCTACTAAGCCCCTCCCACTTTTCTATTAAGCCACACCCATTTTGAAGCCCCTCCCACCGTTTTTAAGCCACTCCCACTTTTAAACCCCACCCACTTTCAACCCTCACTTTCAACCCTAACCCTAACCCAACCCTCACTTTCAACCCTAACCCTAACCCTAATCCAACCCTCACTTTTAACCCTAACCCTAACTCCACCCATTTTTAAGCCCCTCCCACTTTTCTATTAAGCCCCGCCCACTTTTCTATTAAGCCACACCTATTTTTAAGCCCCTCCCACCATTTTTAAGCCCCTCCCACTTTCTATTAAGCCCCGCCCACTTTTCTATTAAGCCACACCTATTTTTAAGCCCCTCCCACCGGTTTTAAGCCCCTCCCATTTTTCTATTAAGCCCCTCCCACTTTTCTATTAAGCCACGCCCGTTTTTATGCCACTCCCACCGTTTTTAAGCCCCTCCCACTTTTCTATTAAGCCCCTCCCACTTTTCTATTAAGCCACACCTATTTTTAAGCCCCTCCCACCATTTTTAAGCCCCTCCCACTTTCTATTAAGCCCCGCCCACTTTTCTATTAAGCCACACCTATTTTTAAGCCCCTCCCACCGGTTTTAAGCCCCTCCCATTTTTCTATTAAGCCCCTCCCACTTTTCTATTAAGCCACGCCCGTTTTTATGCCACTCCCACCGTTTTTAAGCCCCTCCCACTTTTCTATTAAGCCCCTCCCACTTTTCTATTAAGCCACACCTATTTTTAAGCCCCTCCCACCATTTTTAAGCCCCTCCCACTTTCTATTAAGCCCCGCCCACTTTTCTATTAAGCCACACCTATTTTTAAGCCCCTCCCACCATTTTTAAGCCCATCCCACTTTCTATTAAGCCCATCCCACTTTTCTATTAAGTCACACCTATTTTTAAGCCCCTCCCACCATTTTTAAGCCCCTCCCACTTTCTATTAAGCCACACCCATTTTTAAGCCCCTCCCACCGGTTTTAAGCCCCTCCCATTTTTCTATTAAGCCCCTCCCACTTTTCTATTAAGCCACGCCCGTTTTTATGCCACTCCCACCGTTTTTAAGCCCCTCCCACTTTTCTATTAAGCCCCTCCCACTTTTCTATTAAGCCACACCTATTTTTAAGCCCCTCCCACCATTTTTAAGCCCCTCCCACTTTCTATTAAGCCCCGCCCACTTTTCTATTAAGCCACACCTATTTTTAAGCCCCTCCCACCGGTTTTAAGCCCCTCCCATTTTTCTATTAAGCCCCTCCCACTTTTCTATTAAGCCACGCCCGTTTTTATGCCACTCCCACCGTTTTTAAGCCCCTCCCACTTTTCTACTAAGCCCCTCCCACTTTTCTATTAAGCCACACCCATTTTGAAGCCCCTCCCACCGTTTTTAAGCCACTCCCACTTTTAAACCCCACCCACTTTCAACCCTCACTTTCAACCCTAACCCTAACCCAACCCTCACTTTCAACCCTAACCCTAACCCTAATCCAACCCTCACTTTTAACCCTAACCCTAACTCCACCCATTTTTAAGCCCCTCCCACTTTTCTATTAAGCCCCGCCCACTTTTCTATTAAGCCACACCTATTTTTAAGCCCCTCCCACCATTTTTAAGCCCCTCCCACTTTCTATTAAGCCCCGCCCACTTTTCTATTAAGCCACACCTATTTTTAAGCCCCTCCCACCGGTTTTAAGCCCCTCCCATTTTTCTATTAAGCCCCTCCCACTTTTCTATTAAGCCACGCCCGTTTTTATGCCACTCCCACCGTTTTTAAGCCCCTCCCACTTTTCTATTAAGCCCCTCCCACTTTTCTATTAAGCCACACCTATTTTTAAGCCCCTCCCACCATTTTTAAGCCCCTCCCACTTTCTATTAAGCCCCGCCCACTTTTCTATTAAGCCACACCTATTTTTAAGCCCCTCCCACCGGTTTTAAGCCCCTCCCATTTTTCTATTAAGCCCCTCCCACTTTTCTATTAAGCCACGCCCGTTTTTATGCCACTCCCACCGTTTTTAAGCCCCTCCCACTTTTCTATTAAGCCCCTCCCACTTTTCTATTAAGCCACACCTATTTTTAAGCCCCTCCCACCATTTTTAAGCCCCTCCCACTTTCTATTAAGCCCCGCCCACTTTTCTATTAAGCCACACCTATTTTTAAGCCCCTCCCACCATTTTTAAGCCCATCCCACTTTCTATTAAGCCCATCCCACTTTTCTATTAAGTCCCACCCACTTTTCTATTAAGCCACACCCATTTTTAAGCCCCTGCCACCGGTTTTAAGCCCCTCCCACCGGTTTTAAGCCCCTCCCATTTTTCTATTAAGCCACACCCATTTTTAAGCCCCTCCCACCGTTTTTAAGCCACTCCCACTTTTAAACCCCACCCACTTTCAACCCTCACTTTCAACCCTAACCCTAACCCTAACCCTAATCCAACCCTCACTTTTAACCCTAACCCTAACTCCACCCATTTTTAAGCCCCTCCCACTTTTCTATTAAGCCCCGCCCACTTTTATATTAAGCCACACCCATTTTTAAGCCCCTCCCACCGTTTTTAAGCCCCTCCCACCGTTTTTAAGCCCCTCCCACTTTTCTATTAAGCCACGCCCGTTTTTATGCCACTCCCACCGGTTTTAAGCCCCTCCCACTTTTCTATTAAGCCCCGCCCACTTTTCTATTAAGCCACACCCATTTTTAAGCCCCTCCCACCGGTTTTAAGCCCCTCCCATTTTTCTATTAAGCCCCTCCCACTTTTCTATTAAGCCACGCCCGTTTTTATGCCACTCCCACCGTTTTTAAGCCCCTCCCACTTTTCTATTAAGCCCCTCCCACTTTTCTATTAAGCCACACCTATTTTTAAGCCCCTCCCACCATTTTTAAGCCCCTCCCACTTTCTATTAAGCCCCGCCCACTTTTCTATTAAGCCACACCTATTTTTAAGCCCCTCCCACCGGTTTTAAGCCCCTCCCATTTTTCTATTAAGCCCCTCCCACTTTTCTATTAAGCCACGCCCGTTTTTATGCCACTCCCACCGTTTTTAAGCCCCTCCCACTTTTCTACTAAGCCCCTCCCACTTTTCTATTAAGCCACACCCATTTTGAAGCCCCTCCCACCGTTTTTAAGCCACTCCCACTTTTAAACCCCACCCACTTTCAACCCTCACTTTCAACCCTAACCCTAACCCAACCCTCACTTTCAACCCTAACCCTAACCCTAACCCTAATCCAACCCTCACTTTTAACCCTAACCCTAACTCCACCCATTTTTAAGCCCCTCCCACTTTTCTATTAAGCCCTGCCCACTTTTCTATTAAGCCACACCCATTTTTAAGCCCCTCCCACCGGTTTTAAGCCCCTCCCATTTTTCTATTAAGCCCCTCCCACTTTTCTATTAAGCCACGCCCGTTTTTATGCCACTCCCACCGTTTTTAAGCCCCTCCCACTTTTCTATTAAGCCCCTCCCACTTTTCTATTAAGCCACACCTATTTTTAAGCCCCTCCCACCATTTTTAAGCCCCTCCCACTTTCTATTAAGCCCCGCCCACTTTTCTATTAAGCCACACCTATTTTTAAGCCCCTCCCACCGGTTTTAAGCCCCTCCCATTTTTCTATTAAGCCCCTCCCACTTTTCTATTAAGCCACGCCCGTTTTTATGCCACTCCCACCGTTTTTAAGCCCCTCCCACTTTTCTATTAAGCCCCTCCCACTTTTCTATTAAGCCACACCTATTTTTAAGCCCCTCCCACCATTTTTAAGCCCCTCCCACTTTCTATTAAGCCCCGCCCACTTTTCTATTAAGCCACACCTATTTTTAAGCCCCTCCCACCATTTTTAAGCCCATCCCACTTTCTATTAAGCCCATCCCACTTTTCTATTAAGTCCCACCCACTTTTCTATTAAGCCACACCCATTTTTAAGCCCCTGCCACCGGTTTTAAGCCCCTCCCACCGGTTTTAAGCCCCTCCCATTTTTCTATTAAGCCCCTCCCACTTTTCTATTAAGCCACACCCATTTTTAAGCCCCTCCCACCGTTTTTAAGCCACTCCCACTTTTAAACCCCACCCACTTTCAACCCTCACTTTCAACCCTAACCCTAACCCTAACCCTAATCCAACCCTCACTTTTAACCCTAACCCTAACTCCACCCATTTTTAAGCCCCTCCCACTTTTCTATTAAGCCCCGCCCACTTTTATATTAAGCCACACCCATTTTTAAGCCCCCCCACCGTTTTTAAGCCCCTCCCACCGTTTTTAAGCCCCTCCCACTTTTCTATTAAGCCACGCCCGTTTTTATGCCACTCCCACCGGTTTTAAGCCCCTCCCACTTTTCTATTAAGCCCCGCCCACTTTTCTATTAAGCCACACCCATTTTTAAGCCCCTCCCACCGGTTTTAAGCCCCTCCCACTTTTCTACTAAGCCCCTCCCACTTTTCTATTAAGCCACACCCATTTTTAAGCCCCTCCCACCGTTTTTAAGCCACTCCCACTTTTCTATTAAGCCCCGCCCACTTTTCTATTAAGCCACACCTATTTTTAAGCCCCTCCCACCGGTTTTAAGCCCCTCCCATTTTTCTATTAAGCCCCTCCCACTTTTCTATTAAGCCACACCCATTTTTAAGCCCCTCCCACCGTTTTTAAGCCCCTCCCACCGTTTTTAAGCCCCTCCCACTTTTCTATTAAGCCACGCCCGTTTTTATGCCACTCCCACCGGTTTTAAGCCCCTCCCACTTTTCTATTAAGCCCCTCCCACTTTTCTATTAAGCCACACCTATTTTTAAGCCCCTCCCACCATTTTTAAGCCCCTCCCACTTTCTATTAAGCCCCGCCCACTTTTCTATTAAGCCACACCTATTTTTAAGCCCCTCCCACCGGTTTTAAGCCCCTCCCATTTTTCTATTAAGCCCCTCCCACTTTTCTATTAAGCCACGCCCGTTTTTATGCCACTCCCACCGTTTTTAAGCCCCTCCCACTTTTCTACTAAGCCCCTCCCACTTTTCTATTAAGCCACACCCATTTTGAAGCCCCTCCCACCGTTTTTAAGCCACTCCCACTTTTAAACCCCACCCACTTTCAACCCTCACTTTCAACCCTAACCCTAACCCAACCCTCACTTTCAACCCTAACCCTAACCCTAATCCAACCCTCACTTTTAACCCTAACCCTAACTCCACCCATTTTTAAGCCCCTCCCACTTTTCTATTAAGCCCCGCCCACTTTTCTATTAAGCCACACCTATTTTTAAGCCCCTCCCACCATTTTTAAGCCCCTCCCACTTTCTATTAAGCCCCGCCCACTTTTCTATTAAGCCACACCTATTTTTAAGCCCCTCCCACCGGTTTTAAGCCCCTCCCATTTTTCTATTAAGCCCCTCCCACTTTTCTATTAAGCCACGCCCGTTTTTATGCCACTCCCACCGTTTTTAAGCCCCTCCCACTTTTCTATTAAGCCCCTCCCACTTTTCTATTAAGCCACACCTATTTTTAAGCCCCTCCCACCATTTTTAAGCCCCTCCCACTTTCTATTAAGCCCCGCCCACTTTTCTATTAAGCCACACCTATTTTTAAGCCCCTCCCACCATTTTTAAGCCCATCCCACTTTCTATTAAGCCCATCCCACTTTTCTATTAAGTCCCACCCACTTTTCTATTAAGCCACACCCATTTTTAAGCCCCTGCCACCGGTTTTAAGCCCCTCCCACCGGTTTTAAGCCCCTCCCATTTTTCTATTAAGCCCCTCCCACTTTTCTATTAAGCCACACCCATTTTTAAGCCCCTCCCACCGTTTTTAAGCCACTCCCACTTTTAAACCCCACCCACTTTCAACCCTCACTTTCAACCCTAACCCTAACCCTAACCCTAATCCAACCCTCACTTTTAACCCTAACCCTAACTCCACCCATTTTTAAGCCCCTCCCACTTTTCTATTAAGCCCCGCCCACTTTTATATTAAGCCACACCCATTTTTAAGCCCCTCCCACCGTTTTTAAGCCCCTCCCACCGTTTTTAAGCCCCTCCCACTTTTCTATTAAGCCACGCCCGTTTTTATGCCACTCCCACCGGTTTTAAGCCCCTCCCACTTTTCTATTAAGCCCCGCCCACTTTTCTATTAAGCCACACCCATTTTTAAGCCCCTCCCACCGGTTTTAAGCCCCTCCCATTTTTCTATTAAGCCCCTCCCACTTTTCTATTAAGCCACGCCCGTTTTTATGCCACTCCCACCGTTTTTAAGCCCCTCCCACTTTTCTATTAAGCCCCTCCCACTTTTCTATTAAGCCACACCTATTTTTAAGCCCCTCCCACCATTTTTAAGCCCCTCCCACTTTCTATTAAGCCCCGCCCACTTTTCTATTAAGCCACACCTATTTTTAAGCCCCTCCCACCGGTTTTAAGCCCCTCCCATTTTTCTATTAAGCCCCTCCCACTTTTCTATTAAGCCACACCCATTTTTAAGCCCCTCCCACCGTTTTTAAGCCACTCCCACTTTTAAACCCCACCCACTTTCAACCCTCACTTTCAACCCTAACCCTAACCCTAACCCTAATCCAACCCTCACTTTTAACCCTAACCCTAACTCCACCCATTTTTAAGCCCCTCCCACTTTCTATTAAGCCCCGCCCACTTTTCTATTAAGCCACACCTATTTTTAAGCCCCTCCCACCATTTTTAAGCCCATCCCACTTTCTATTAAGCCCATCCCACTTTTCTATTAAGTCACACCTATTTTTAAGCCCCTCCCACCATTTTTAAGCCCCTCCCACTTTCTATTAAGCCACACCCATTTTTAAGCCCCTCCCACCGGTTTTAAGCCCCTCCCATTTTTCTATTAAGCCCCTCCCACTTTTCTATTAAGCCACGCCCGTTTTTATGCCACTCCCACCGTTTTTAAGCCCCTCCCACTTTTCTATTAAGCCCCTCCCACTTTTCTATTAAGCCACACCTATTTTTAAGCCCCTCCCACCATTTTTAAGCCCCTCCCACTTTCTATTAAGCCCCGCCCACTTTTCTATTAAGCCACACCTATTTTTAAGCCCCTCCCACCGGTTTTAAGCCCCTCCCATTTTTCTATTAAGCCCCTCCCACTTTTCTATTAAGCCACGCCCGTTTTTATGCCACTCCCACCGTTTTTAAGCCCCTCCCACTTTTCTACTAAGCCCCTCCCACTTTTCTATTAAGCCACACCCATTTTGAAGCCCCTCCCACCGTTTTTAAGCCACTCCCACTTTTAAACCCCACCCACTTTCAACCCTCACTTTCAACCCTAACCCTAACCCAACCCTCAC
>NW_027453898.1:123374-126325 GCF_040206685.1 Ascaphus truei | reverse complement strand
TGCGCGTGCGGCAGTCAGTGTGTGTGGGGGTGTGTGTGCGCGCGTCAGTCGGTGTGTGTGTGTGTCAGTCGGTGTGTGTGTGTCAGTCGGTGTGTGTGTGTCAGTCGGTGTGTGTGTGTCAGTCAGTGTGTGTGTGTCAGTCGGTGTGGGTGTCAGTCAGTGTGTGTGTCAGTCAGTGTGTGTGTCAGTCAGTGTGTGTGTCAGTCAGTGTGTGTGTCAGTCAGTGTGTGTGTCAGTCAGTTTGTGTGCGCGCGCGTCAGTTAGTGTGTGTGTGTGAGCCAGTGTGTGTGTGTGAGCCAGTGTGTGTCTGTGAGTCAGTGTGTGTGTGTCAGTCTCTGTGTGTGTGTCAGTCAGTGTGTGTGCGCGCGTCAGTTAGTGTGCGTGTGTGTGTGCGTCAGTCAGCGTGTGTGTGTGTCAGTAAGTTGTGTGTGTCAGTCAGTGTGTGGGAGGTGATGTGAGTGGAGCGCCGGGGAGGGGAGCAACAGGGAGGGGAGTCAGGGGAGGGGAGGTGAGTCAGCGGCGGGGAGGGGAGGTGGGTCAGCACCAGGGAGGTGAATGAGCGGCGGGGAGGGAGGTGAGTGTGATGGGGGTGTAGGAGGTGTGTGTGTGTGTGTGTATACCCGGCGTTGGCCGGAGGCAGGGAGGGGGGGCGTGAAAGGCAGGGGGAGTGAGAGCCGGGGAGGGGAGGTGAGTCAGCGCTGGAGAGGGAGGTGAGTGTGATGGGGGGGAGGAGAGGTGTGTGTATACCCGGCGTTGCCCGGAGGCAGGGGGGGGGGTGTCAAAGGCAGGGGGGGAGCGTCAAAGGCAGGGGGGGGCGTCAAAGGGAGGGGGGGCGTCAAAGGGAGGGGGGGGGCGTCAAATGGAGGGGGGGGGCGTCAAAGGTAGGGGGGGCGTCAAAGGGAGAGGGGAGGGTGGCGTCAAAGGCAGGGGGGGGCGTCAACGGCAGGGGAGGGGCGCCTCAAAGGCATGGATTCCTCCCCCTGCATTTCCTCTCCTAGCAGCATTAAGTTCCTGCCGCCCTCCTCCTGCTCCTCGGGGATGTTGAGCCGTAGAGAGCATGCTCTGGGAGGTGGGGTGGTAGGTGGGGGGGGGGGGGTAAGTGGGGGGGGAGAAGTGGGGGGGTGGGGAAGTGGGGGAGCGACACACACGACACCTACCTGTACTTCCGGGCGCCGCCATTTTCTCACTGGGCGCCGCGAGGGAGGAAGGCGGTCCTTCCGGGCGCCGCCATCTGTTCCAGTTGGAGCGGCGGCGGGGAGGGAGAGAGGTGAGTTGTAGCGGCGAGGGGGAGAGAGACCTGGCGTTGGCCGTGAGTAAAATTTCCCGCTCCCTTCTCTCTCTCTCTTTCTCCGTGTTCCCCAGAGGGGAGGGACGAACAGTGGACAGGAGGGGGGGATGAACAGTGGACAGGAGGGGGTGGGGACGGACAGTGGACAGGAGGGGGGGGACGGACAGTGGACAGGATGGGGGGACAGTGGACAGGAGGGACGGACAGTGGACAGGAGGGGGGAGCAGGAGGGGGGGACGGACAGTGGACAGGAGGGATGGACAGTGGACAGGAGGGACGGACAGTGGACAGGAGGGGGGGGCAATGGACAGGAGGGGGGTGGACAGGAGAGGGGGGGAGGTGGACAGGAGGGGGGGGAGGTGGACAGGAGGAGGGGGGCAGTGGACAGGAGGGGGCAGTGGACAGGAGGGGGGCAGTGGACAGGAAGGGGGGGCAGTGGACAGGAAGGGGGGGCAGTGGACAGGAGGGGGGGCAGTGGACAGGAGAGGGGGGGGTGGACAGGAGGGGGGGGGGAAGTGGACAGGAGGGGGGGGGGGCGGTGGACAGGAAGGGGGCAGTGAACAGGAAGGGGGCAGTGGACAGGAAGGGGGCAGTGGACAGGAGGGGGGGGCAGTGGACAGGAGGGGGAGCAGTGGACAGGAGGGGGGGTGGACAGGAGGGGGTGGGGAGGTGGACAGGAGGGGGGGGCGGTGGACAGGAGGGGGCAGTGGACAGGAGGGGGGCAGTGGACAGGAAGGGGGGCAGTGGACTGGAGGGGGGCAGTGGACAGGAGGGGGGACAGTGGACAGGAGAGTGGGGGGAGGTGGACAGGAGGGGGGGGCGGTGGACAGGAAGGGGGCAGTGGACAGGAAGGGGGGGCAGTGGACAGGAAGGGGGGGCAGTGGACAGGAGGGGGGGGCAGTGGACAGGAGGGGGGGCAGTGGACAGGAGGGGGGGCAGTGGACAGGAGGGGGGGCAGTGGACAGGAGGGTGGAGGCAGTGGACAGAAGGGGGGGGCAGTGGACAGGAGGGGGGGCAGTGGACAGGAGGGGGGGGCAGTGGACAGGAGGGGGGGGCAGTGGACAGGAAGGGGGGGCAGTGGACAGGAGGGGGGGGCAGTGGACAGGAGGGGGGGGCAGTGGACAGGAGGGGGGGCAGTGGACATGAGGGGGGGCAGTGGACAGGAGGGGGGCAGTGGACAGGAGGGGGGGGGGGCAGTGGACAGGAGGGGGGGCAGTGGACAGGAGGGGGGGCAGTGGACAGGAGGGGGGGCAGTGGACAGGAGGGGGGGCGGTGGACAGGAGGGGGCAGTGGACAGGAGGGGGGCAGTGGACAGGAAGGGGGGGCAGTTGACTGGAGGGGGGCAGTGGACAGGAGAGTGGGGGGAGGTGGACAGGAAGGGGGGGCAGTGGACAGGAAGGGGGGGCAGTGGACAGGAAGGGGGGGCAGTGGACAGGAGGGGGGGGCAGTGGACAGGAGGGGGGGCAGTGGACAGGAGGGGGGGGCAGTGGACAGGAGGGGGGGGCAGTGGACAGGAGGGGGGAGGCAGTGGACAGGAGGGGGGAGGCAGTGGACAGGAGGGGGAGGGCAGTGGACAGGAGGGGGGGCAGTGGACAGGAGGGGGGGGCAGTGGACAGGAGGGGGGGGCAGTGGACAGGGGGGGGGGCAGTGGACAGGAGGGGGG
>NW_027453898.1:50874-115874 GCF_040206685.1 Ascaphus truei | reverse complement strand
GCTAGTTACCATGGATGTAGAATCCCTTTACAGCAACATCCCCCACAAGGATGGTATTGAGGCATGCCAGCATTTCCTTACAACATCTCCAATGGATCAGAAATACAGCGCTGATGTAATTACCAAACTGATAGAATACATCCTCACACACAACGACTTCAGCTTCAACAAGGAAATGTACCTACAACTAATGGGGACTGCAATGGGTACCTAGATGGCACCGCAATATGCCAATCTTTTCATGGCAAATCTTGAACAAAGATTCCTAACTACATGCCTCCACAAACCCTACAAGTACTACAGATACATTGATGACCTGTTTATAATATGGACAGAGGGTGAAGAAAACCTAAAACAATTCCACGAGTCCCTGAACTCATTCCATCCATCAATTAAACTCAAAATGGATTATTCGGCAAACCTAGTAAACTTTCTAGATACAACAGTAACACTGAAAGATGGCAAACTACACATATCTGTGTACAAGAAACCTACTGACAGATGCAGTTACCTCCACAACTCCACCTTCCATCCCACTCATACAAAACAAGGTATCATACACAGCCAGGCTATAAGATACCACAGCATATGCTCTGACACTGAAGACAGAAACAGGCATCTCACAACCCTGACCCAATCGTTCAGACAGAAGGGATACAAACCAAAGACCATTGCCAAAACTATTACATCTGCAATAAAAGCCCCACGAGAACACCTGCTACAATACAGACAGAAAGAACCTACCACACGCATACCACTAGTGACCACATACAACCCTACCCTAGAGGGTATACGAAAAATAATCAAAGATCTGCAACCCATGCTGACAGAGGATGCGACATTAAAAGAAATCTTTCCCAAACCTCCCATTCTTGCATTCCGGCAACCACCAAACCTCAAACAGAAATTAGTCAGCAGAAAACTTCACAACGATTTTAAAGACACTGATAATGGCACAAAATCATGCAACAACAAACGCTGCAAACTCTGCAAACATATTTGCCAGGATCCCACAGCCAGTCACAACCATAGAACATTCAATGTTAAAGGATCATACAGCTGCACATCCAGGAATTTAGTGCATATGATTCAGTGCAACAAATGTGACCAAGGTTGCTACATTGGGGAAAGCAGCCAAAAACTACAAGGAAGAATGAATATGCACAGACTCTCTATACTCCATCACGAAGAAGGATGATACTGCTCACCTGTGGGACATCACTTCTCACAACCAGATCATTCCATAAATGATTTAAAAATCAAAATCCTCAATGGAATGTTTAAAAGCACCCAAGAACGGAAAACATTTGAACTCAGAATGATAAGACTCTTTAACACCAAAACCTAAGGACTTAATGCGGACATGGGTTTTCTCACACCCTATCAAAATTGCTTGTAATTTTCCTACTTGCCTCTATTCTTATCCACACTTTCTCTCCCCCCCAGTATCCCTCCCCACCTTTCTTTGACACTGTCCCCTGGCTTCAAACACTTAACACCCTACCTTATCTACAGTAAATATCTGTTGTTGTTTTTTTTTTCCCCTCTCTCCACACTGTTGTAGCCATTGAACCCTTTGTATATCAGTATTGCTTGACCTGAAGAAGAGAGGATAACTCTCGAAAGCTTGTCCTATGACATAAATTGTTAGTCCAATAAAAAAGGTATCACCGAATACTGAAGAACTCATTTATATATATATATATATATATATATATATATATATATATATATATATATAGAACAAAACTAATTTGTGGAAAACTGATTTGTGGAACACTGTATATATATATATACTTCCCTGAAGAAGTAGTTTATTCTACGAAACATGTTGGATGATTTTTATCTAGTGCCTAATATTGCCATTGCCTCCATTGGCTTCACCCTGCTAGTATCACTCCCGGTGGTAATTTTGGGCTTATGAGAGACTCTGAGAAACTTTGAGAGACTTTGACTGCCTCCCTGCCGGTTCCCTCGCTGCTGCGGAGGCTGTGACGTCATCACGCAGTATCCCGCGACGGAGCGACAACGTGTGTACCCTTGCAGAGCTGAGGTCTCACCTCCGTACAGTGGATCTGCTCGCTGAGCTTCACGAGCTGCACCAGACGACTTGGAAGCGCGAGCGGTCCCACCAAGCACCAATACCTGCAACGGAGCCTGGTTGCTGTAAAGGGAAATCCCCTTGGGAGCGATGTACTGCTGGATGAGGGGTTTTGGACATTAATCTTGCTCCTGAACCAACGTAGCGCCCCCGCTGAGAGAAGCAAGCTCCAGACTCTTCTGACAACAGTTGCTGAGTGGTAACTTGTGTGAAACACACTAAATGCACCTATTCCACTGTTTTGATGTATGCAGATTTATTACCCTGTAATTACTAATTTATAGCATTACTTGCTTCACTATTTGGCGTTGTGCGCTGTCTCTTTTGTTTCCATACATGATGAAGCCCCTGTACACATAAATGGGTGAAGGCTGGGTATCGGGTCAGGGTGGCTTAACCCCTTAATGACTGTAGCGGTTAATAATGTATATTTAATGGGCAAATGCATTATTATCCATATGTGGATAATAGTAATTTTGCCCATTACTGTAGTGTGTATGTGTTAGGGGGGGGGGTATTTTTTTATAGTAATGTTTATTTTTTGGGGGCACAATATTGGTACCGCAGGCTTGCGGATGCCCGCCGGGACCCCCAGATGCCCGCGGACGCCCGGTGGGACCCCCGGATGCCCCCGGACGCTCGGGGACCCCCGTTGTCCCATGGGGATCACCCGGGGACCCCTGCGGGGTCAGCCGGGGACATCCGCGGGCCTGTTGTATGGATGGTGTGCCTGCAAAAAGGTAAAGAAAGATATTTTTTCTAAATCCAGCTCCTTTTGCGCCTGCCTTTAGCTGGCGCGTTTGTCAGGCGCGTTTTTTAAGGCAGCTTAGTGAATCTCCTGTACTGGCAAAAAGCAGCGCATAGCCTGATCGTGCGCATTTTGCACCGAGGGCTGAAAAATCCCTTTTAAGAGCGATAAAGCGCAGTTATCACTGCTTAGTGAATTGCAATGCAGCCTTATCGGGCTTAAAGGGTACTTTGCACTTTTAAAGCCACTTAACGGAGCGTAGTGAATCGGCCCCAGAGAGTCTTAAGAAGACATGAGAGGGCATGCTTGTATAGTTGATTTCCTATTAGTAGAAGCTATAACAGGGACCAGTAAAGATGGCACTAGTGTTGGTCATTTATACTCAAACAGTGTCATGTAAGTGATAAATGCAGTAATCTCCCAGTGTTCACAAAGCGGGTTGTTTATAAAAAGATCGACATTTCGGTCCTAAACTGTGTGCCTTTCTCTTGAGAAAGCACCCACGGCAGTATACCCAACTAAAGTGCGAGTTCTCCTATTCTTCATGACTAAACATTTTCATAACATATTTTCCTACAAAATAACACCCTTCCACCCTTGAACCTCATTATATATATTGGATCTCTATAAAATACTTTTTGCTCACAGCACTCCACCCCATAACCCATGTATAAACATACAAACATTCTAAGAAAATACCACACACTCTGGCATTCAAGTGTAATCTTTGCATACAGCATAATGACTCTGTGACCAGTCCATCAAACAAAGACATACACAAATAAGGCCTGTAATATAGTGGGTGCGCTTGCTGCGCTGTGCGTGCGCAACACTTATAATTGGTTGTGGTTAGCCAGCCATTCTATTCTAGGGCCGCGCACGTGCACGGCAGTGAGCATGGAGCCGGCCGATCGGGGGGAAGACTGTGAAAACTATGTTTTCGCGCCGCTAACGCTCAGTCTGCAATGTATGTAGAGTATGTGTGTGTATATATGTATGTGTGTGTATGTGTGTGTATGTGTTGTTCAAAGTGAGGCTCCCTGAAGTGTTTACCTGCCACCTCTTTATTCTCACGGACAGGACACCTTGTAATATCATCAGTGTGCTAACCACAAGCCAAATCTCACTCTCGGGGAGGGTAACTTCTTGGAACTCAGCATTGCACATTGAACTGTCCTCACAGACTTTATTAAAGTCTCACTCTTTGAAGTCAGTATCATTGTTTTGGCTCCTGCTCCTGAATCCCTCCCTGAATCCTTCCAAGCCTGTCGCTCACAGCAGCACGAACCGTACACACAAAAAGTGTGCGTCACGTGCACGAGCGTTCGCACAGGCGTGCGCGCCCACTATATTACGGGCCTAAATAGGACAACAGTTACTTAATTACACTTTGTAAACTACTTACAGTATATTGCCTCTGTAAAGTTTTTTGAGCACTGATTCAGTTTTCCCTAGAGACAAACTGGAGGCTTTGACATATGCACCCTATTGTGCCTTTCTGCATCCATTAACACCCAATTTATAACTGGGAATAGACTCACCTAACTGAAAACACAAACACAGCAGTGTGAATTGCTACATAGGAGTAAAACCTCCACTCAACAATTGCCCAAAACAAAGATTTCCTGCTGTGGCGGAACACCCTTCGTTTGTTAAATCCAATTTTCCTTCCTACTTTCCTGTTGACTGCAGCAGAAATTGAAAGTTGCTTAGTTGTTTAGCCTTGATCATAAAGTAGGTCAGCAAACACTGTAATCTGTCAAATAAATAGGCTTAAAGGGCAGTTCTAGTTACTCAGTCAAGAAATATATATTCTGGAAGCCAGAGGGTCACGTGGTGATGACTTAGCTCAGATAGTGTCAACTCGCCCTCTTTTCCAAGCACGACAAGGTCTGTTTCTTTTCTCACTTTATTTTGGAGAAAGCAGGGAAAAACAGTTTCTTGTGTAGCGGTGTAGGTCTAAATCTCTGTGTGTGCTTAGTAGTAAAGGGAGGTGAAAGATAATCTTGCAGTACCGTTACAGGGGTTACAGCGAGGTACTCACGAGTCCAGAGGAATGGTGGAAAAGGAAAAGACAATGTATGCTGGGAAGTAAGATAGTCTGGGGACAGACCATCTATGGGCAGAGCAGAGGGGGAGAAAGCAGACTAGCCCATTAGAGAGAGAGGCTGAGGCTGCCATGGCAACTCACAGGAGTGTCTGGGGAAGCTACAACATGTAGCAATAATGTTGCATCTTTAATGCAGCAAGCTGCTGGGAGAGGGGAAATGGCACTCTATTTATCACACAAGCACTGTGTTTGTGTGCAGAGCCAAACACATACAGCTGGCACTAAGAAGCTGACAAGCAGGGCTGCGAGGAAAAAGGGGGAGGGGGTGAAACAGAAGTGCAGACAGGGGTATACCTGTTCCATGACACTCCCCGTCTGGTATCTGTAGATACCACTATATAACATGCTATGTGGAACATATGTGCAATGCAAACATAACATAACAATGCAAAGGTCCATATTCCCATAGCAAGGTGATACCGGCCAGTATCACTGGCGTTAAAGTTCTTTGGCCAACCTTCCAGTAAGGGAAGCCGGGTGGATGCACAGCTCTTAGTTAGCTTGATGCAACACAATGTCTTTTGTAAGAGTCTCTGTTTCCTTTTAGCCTTGTGAGAAAACAGTCCTTTTGTCTCTGCAGTTTTATCCACAGAGCACATCCCCTTGTAAGTGCGCCAGTTGTGGTAGCTTGTCGCTCTATCACCTGGCGTTCGGCAGAAGGAGATGGCGTTTGGTTCCTTGCGGAAGCGGAACAACACTTCTGGAAGACTGGTTGTCGAATCTAGTCCAGTAAAGAGGGCGTCTCTCAGAGAGACTCCCTGAAGCTGAGTGCTGGGGTTGAACATTACCCGGATTTGATCGGGTTCCTGAGGGTGGTAGGCCCCAGGTGATCGGAGGTACCAACATTCTTCACCTTCCTCCATTAGAGGTGCTGGCTTTGCGTGGCCGGTAAGGAATGTCTTTTGGATGAAGGCCACAAGGTTGTTTTTGGTCTCTGGTTCCCTTTGTAGGTCGCAGAGGTGCGAAGTGAACCTAGAAATGGCACGTTCTCCATTGTTTGGGAAGCGCCTTCTTGGTGAACGGAATGGTAGCGGAGTCACCCAACTGCTTAGTCCGTCTTTAGAGAGCTCCTTGACTGTTAACTTCGGGAATCCTCTATCTTCCCTTGATGATGTTTGCTTGTCATCCCTCGTTGTCTGGAACGCTGTGCACCGTAGTTCATTGGTACATTTCTCTTGCACGAGAACATCTCCGCGTAGTTTGGTGAAACGATTTTGTGTTTCTTTGTTAACTGCCATCGGGAGGTTATTTTCTCCCTGGACGTGACGAAGAACAGTCTCTTTTGCCCTAGTAAATCCCTTTATGAAATGTCTCTGTGGCTGTCTCTTTTTAGACGTGTGAGAGGACAGTCCCTTTGACACTGTGGCTTCACCTGTGGGGCGCAATCTTTTGCGGCTATGCCAGCCGTGGCAGTTGGTTGCTCTGTTGCTTGATACTCTGTGGAGAGGAACAACTGTACGTCTTCGTCGTGCCATTGCTCGCGAGAGGACTGTTTGATCGTTTATTGTTTTTTGGACGATCCCTTTGTCGGTCACCTTTGGGAGGTTACTCTCTTCCTTCGGTGGAATCGACTCATCATCCTTAGCTGTCTGGACTGCTGAGCATCCTAAGCCATTGTCGCATCCCATCGACGTGAGGATGTCTTTGTTGGTCTCAGGGGTATGACCTTGTCTTTTCTCTTCATTTGGCCCTTCGGTCACTTGGAGATGGCTAAGACATGGTTCAGAGAGAGATGTGTGTCCACATTCTGTCACCACCGTTCTGCGGGCATCAACGTAGTCTTGCCCATGCTCTTTGTTGGTGCACGAGTTGCCCACTATCACCCATCCTAGGTCGAGTCTTTGGGCGTATGGGCGTTGTGGGGTCCGTTATGCTGTTTACGGACTTTATGTACCCTCATGATGTCCCTACCGAGCAGCAGCAGGATCTTGGCGCCTTGTTCTACCGGCCGGATGTAGTTGGCTATTCCTTTGAGGTGGGGGTAATGGCGTGCCATGTCTGGTGTGGGAATCTCGTCCCTGTTTGTGGCCATGTGGTTGCACTCGATGAGTGTGGGAAGGGGCATGTTCACTTTGCCGTCTATTGAGCATATGGTGTAGCCATTCACTCTGTGGTCTCCATTCGCCCTGCGCACGTTCTGAGAGTGTAAGGAGAAGCACCGTCTTGTATGTTAAACATGTCAAAGAACTCTGACCTGACCAGCGATCGGTTGCTCTGGTCGTCGAGGATTGCGTACATCCGAATAGCCTTCTCAGGTTGTCCCTGGGGGTGCACTGCGACGAGGCATATTTTGGAGCAGGACATTTTGTCACCTTCTTTTCCGCCAACCTCAGTGCGCTGAGATGTGACGGATGTTGACTCTCCTTCTTCTTTCTCCCCGCCGTGCTCCGCTACGGAGGATGGGTTCTTGAGTTGGTGGAGTGTCATCGCCTCTGGGTGTAACGCTGTCACGTGCTTGTCACTTTCGCACACTGTGCATTTGATCTCTTCCTTACTAGGCTAGGTGAGTCGTGGAACCGCAGCACTTGAAGCAAACTCCGAATTCTCCAAGTAACCTCTTGTGTTCCTCTAGGGACTTCATCCTGAACCCAAAGCACTTGTTGAGTGGGTGTGACTTCTTGTGTATGGGACATTCCCTGTTTGGGTCCCTTGGTTCCTTGTCTCCGGCGACTGACTGGTCGGGAGTAGTTTGGGTCGTGGGGGGCACGTCCGTCCTGCGGGCCGAGATGGGTGTTCGGGGGTTACCATATCTCGTCGCTGGTCTCTCGTTCCTCAGGCTGCTTGCACTGTATGTTTGCGCACCTAAGAAGAAGCTGGGGTCTTTCCTCGTCCTTGCTGCTTCGCGAATGAAGCTCAAGAAAACGGAGAATGGGGGGTAGACGACTTGCTTCTCCCTTTTGTATTTGGAGCCTTGTGAGATCCATTTTTCTTGGAGGTTGAAGGGTAGCTTCTCCAGGATGGGTCTCACTCCACGAGCTGAGTCTAGGACGTTGAGTCCTATTAAGGAATGGTCTTTCCTTGCGAACTCCAGTTCTTGCAGCAGGTCTCCAAGATCTAGTAACTTTGAGTAGTCTTTATTTGTGATCTTGGGGAAGCTGTCGACTCTTTTGAAGAGCGAATCCTCGACTGCTTGGGGTTGATGCGCGTTTGCTGCCCGCAGTCTTTTTGCGTACTCTCTGGATTCGTTCCCCAGGAACTTGACTAACAGATTGAGCTCTTCCCTTGCTGAGAAGTCCAAGCTGTTGATTGCATCTTTGAAAGTGAACTTCCACGTCCGGTAGTTCTCAGGGCGGTCGTCGAAGCTGATGAGTCCTGCGTGCACCAGGTCACGCCGGATCATGTACTTGGCTATGTCTGTCAGACCTGAGGCATCGGCGTGTTTGTCCCGTTCTGAGGTAGTTGCTGGGACTGTCTGTGCGGTCGCCCCTTCCTTGGCGTGGACGCGTGATGGCTGCTGGCTAGTGTGAGGGGCTGTTTTCTCCCGCGTGGGTGTACCTGGATTGCGAGCCTGTTGTGGTGCATCCGTATGCGCTCTGGCGTGTGGATCACTGTTGCGGCTGTGGCTATCCCAGGCAGCATGTGCCATTGATGGAGCAGCGTCTTCTCCTCGTGGTCCTAGCGAGTCTCCGGTGTCTGTGGAGTCGCTCCATCCATGTTGAGATGGTGCGCTGGTGTTTATGCTGAAGAGGCTCCTTACGTAGTCTTCAGTGCGTCGGGCTGGATCCTCTGAGGCTATCCGTCTGTACGGTAGCTCCCCGCCGTCCTGTCTTGCGGCTGCTTCTAGGACTTCAGCTTGGGCTATTGCGGCAGCGGCGTCCTCCTCTTTGCTTAGAGCTTCTAGATCCGTGTCCAATTCGACCTTTTTACGCGCAGCGGCAGTGGCGGCATTGGCAGCGGCGGCGGTAGCAGTGGCGGCGGCATTGGCAGCATTCTGCTCCTCCTCTACTATGCGCGCTCTTTCTATCCTTACGGCTGCCTCTCTCCGACCATATTGCGGCCTCTGCGGAGGCTCACGCCTTGGTAGCGCTTGCGCTAGCGCTTGCGCTAGCGCTGGACGCGTTAGATCGCGCTGATCTTGCTGACCTTTAAGAATGCCTGGATGTGCTTGAGCGCTGCGATGCGGTTTCCAGCAAAAGGTCTTTCCTCTTACTCTCGGCTTCCGTGATAGAGGTTCGCACGCGGCTGTCATGTGTCAAGTGAATATTGAGCTGTAAGTCCCTTTCTTGCAGGCTTTCACCGGTGTTAGCCCTGGCCAGGTAAGTGACGTATGCCTCTGACAGTCTTTGGTAGCGTGCGTGATCTATCTTTAATTGAGTTATTGCCTGCTCGAGCTGTTGTACAGAATTGCCAGCGCCGGCGACATTGCATACCCCAAGTGCGGTTGTTTCCCAGGCCAACTCTAATTTGGCGTGGTGCGCTTCAATGTCAGTCTCATATTTTTCGCGGGCCTTTTGTGTCAGTGTGACTGTCCGTTTGGGCCTTGCGCCTGCCTGCGCCTGTTGCGGTTGCGCGGCGTTCTCTGTGTCTGAGTGATCACTTTCCTGCGTGATGTCTGGTGAGGCTCTGAGTTCTGCCATGCTGTAGGTTTGTGTAGGCCTTTTGCCAGTGCGTGTGGCGTGCAGTCTTTTACCTTGTCAGCGATGGGCGTCTGTCTCAGATGATGCCGAGCGGTGTCCTGCAGCGTGCAGCGTAGGGGTAGCTGTACTCACAGGTGTCCGGTGGCTCTGACCCGTGTCCTGGCAGGTGTCCGGTGGCATGGCGCTTGATGGCGCTGGCCGTGGGGACGTGTGCAGGGGTAGGTGGGAAGGTGGCTCCTCACTATGGGGCTGTGCAGGGGGTGAACTCAGACAGAGAAAAAGGCAGTAAGGTTTGTGTAAGGAGCACTGTTTGTTGCAAAGCTGCTGTGCAGTGTAGGCTGCTGCTTGTCGGTTAAGGCTACAGGCTGTGTGCAGTTTGAGCTACTTGGTGCTTCCTTTGTCTGCTGTAGAGGCTGCTCTGTATTAGCTGTGTAAGCTTCTTGCTTGTACTGCTGTAGAGGCTGCTCTATATTGTCATGGAGTCATGGAGTCTGGAGTAGCAGCTCCTGTAAGTGTCTGTAAGGCACACGATATCTTTTCACTATTCTGGAAGCCAGAGGGTCACGTGGTGATGACTTAGCTCAGATAGTGTCAACTCGCCCTCTTTTCCAAGCACGACAAGGTCTGTTTCTTTTCTTACTTTATTTTGGAGAAAGCAGGGAAAAACAGTTTCTTGTGTAGAGGTGTACTGTAGGTCTAAATCTCTGTGTGTGCTTAGTAGTAAAGGGACGTGAAAAGATAATCTTGCAGTACCGTTACAGGGGTTACAGCGAGGTACTCACGAGTCCAGAGGAATGGTGGAAAAGGAAAAGGCAATGTATGCTGGGTAGTAAGATAGTCTGGGGACAGACCATCTGTGGGCAGAGCAGAGGGGGAGAAAGCAGACTAGCCCATTAGAGAGAAAGGCTGGGGCTGCCATGGCAACTCACAGGAGTGTCTGGGGAAGCTACAACATGTAGCAATAATGTTGCATCTTTAATGTAGCAAGCTGCTGGGAGAGGGGAAAGGGCACTGTATTTATCACACAAGCACTGTGTTTGTGTGTAGAGCCAAACACATACAGCTGGCACTAAGAAGCTGACAAGCAGGGCTGCGAGGAAAAAGGGGGCGGGGGGTGAAACAGAAGTGCAGACAGGGGTATACCTGTTCCATGACAATATATGTTTTGTACTTATTGCTGTTTGCTTTATTCTATCCACGTACACCTAGAAATGTGTTCCAAAAGTTTGTGACAAAGTATAAGCAGGTTTCTCTCTCTCTCTCTCTCTCTCTCTCTCTCTCTCTCTCTCTCTCTCTCTCTCTCTCTCTCTCTCTCTCTTTCTCTCTCTTTCTTTCTCTTTCTCTCTCTTTCCTTATTTGCACTAGCACTTCAACATTATGACTAGTTATTTTCTTAAACAATTGCTTGAAGGCAACCCAAATCAAGGACTTTTGTCTTGCTGGCCTACTGCCTACTGCTATTCAGTAAGCCTCTATAAGTGGGCGATAGAGCCATGAATCGCCACAAATTTCAGCCGTCATAAAACAATCGCCTGCTGAGCGGCGATAAACCACTTATCGGCAGGTTCTGAAACTCGTGCAATTCAAGTAGCTGCAATTAGGTTATCGAGGCCTATCGCGACTCTAGAATGGCGAGTTTCTCCCAAAATACTCACGCCAGGAAAAGTTGGTGTAAGGCTGGTGAGAAGCTGCTAAGAGGTGGTGAGACGGGACTTAGAAAAAAAATGCTTTTTTCATGCATCGGATTGATGTCGGGAGTTTACGGAGCTGATACCCATTAATATCAGCAAGGGAGACCCCCCAGCATGAATCCCATGCAATAAAAATACATTTACAGTCAACTTCATTACCGTAACGGTTAACCCCTCCTGCTACTTACCAAGGGCCAACCAAGGGCCAAATACCCCCTTCACCCACCCCTGCTACCACCTCCTCTACCCCCCACATGATTGATACCAGAGTCCACGGGTTTCTGAAGTTCCTCAAGTGGACCCTGCGGGTGTCTGATGGCTCCCGGATGGTCCCCGCAGGTGTCCAGGGGTCCTCAGGTGGTTCCCGTGAGTGTTTTTAGGCCCTCATGTGGTCCCCACGGGTGTCTGGGGCTCCTCAGGTGGTTCCTATGAGTATCTGTGTGGTCCCCGTGGGTGTCTGTGGGCCCTTGGGTGGTCCCTGTGGGTGTCCGGGGGTCCCCAGGTGAATAGAACAAAGAATCAGAAGCGCAAATACATCCAATTTCAGAAAACTGTTTAAAATCCTAGAAAAAAGACTTAAAGATAAAAATTATAATCTAGCAATTATTAAAGCAGCTAAAGAAAAGACTGGTGCATTAGATAGGGATACCACATTGGTAAATAATAACAAAAGAGATAGAGATGTGAACGTTATACCATTCATCACGAAATGTAATAAAGAATCCACTCGTATTCAACATATTATTAACAAACACTGGCATGTGCTCAAAAGGGACACAGTGATGAGAGATTTCTTGCCAGAAAGACCACAAGTGTTTTTTTCTAAAGCACACAATCTAAAGAAGATGCTGGCTCCCAGTGTACTGAAGAAAATAGGCGCGGGCAGGGAGATCATCTGGTTACCAGATAAACCAAAAGGTTTCTTTAAATGTGACCGTTGCAAGGCCTGTAAGTTTAGCGCAAGAAAAAATGAAAAATTAATTTCCAATAGTAATGGAAAAGTTGCAGCCATTACTAGCTTCATAAACTGTAGGATTAATTGTATAGTATACGTGCTCACATGTCCTTGTGATCTACATTATGTAGGCAGAACCACTCGTCCGTTAAGAGTAAGTATTTTAGAACACATTAGAAATATCACACTGGGTCTGGAATCACACAGTGTACCATTAAATTATAAAAGGGTCCACAATTCCAACACCATTGGTCTTGTCTATTTTGGAATAGAACAAGTTGATCAAAATTGGAGAGAAGGTAACAGACTGTTACACTTATCACAGCGTGAATCATTTTCGATACACAGATTAAACACATTACATCCTTATGGTTTAAACGTGGATTTTGATTTTAATTTTAGTATGATTAACATATTCTGGTATGGTCCTTTTCCTTTTTGTCATTCTTTTAATATGACCCCTTTCCATTATGAACTTCTTTTATCAAATTGATTATAAGTATTTATCTTCTGTATTTTGCAGTATCTTCAATGGAGTAGGATATATGTTTTTCATCTTTTGCAAAATCCCTATGTATTTGATTACCCTAATGATATTTTTCTTTGTTTTTAGAATCACCACATTTTTTTATTAAAAATATGTATTTCTATGTATTTTATTATGTATATTAAATGTAGCTGTTTTTTTTGTCACTGAATTTAGATAACTGTGTTTATTTTGGTATAGTCAGTATATTCATATAGACATCCTGTGGACACAAAGTTTTTTTTGTTCTATTAAGAGCATTTTTTTTAACTCTTATGGGAGCTATGTATGTACATCTACTGATAAAGTTTCAATTGTTAGAATGGAAACCATGTTGGTAAAGGTATAGATGCTTTTCTTTGTTTTTTTAACATCCAATCAATCGCTGAGCATGACGCGTGACGTCACAAACGTCATGACGTCACTGACGTTGTGCGTGATGATGTCAGTGCTGGGCGAAATCGTAGGGGACTTTAAAAGAAGAAAAAAGGCACAAAGAAGATTACACTAAACCACTGATGAAGCTCTTATGAGTGAAACGCCTTTGGGGACAATACAGAAGCACCTGGAGACTGGAAAAAGGTTTTGGTGGACTTTGCTGAGGATTTTGGACTTATACTGCTGTGGCAGACTTTATTCTAACAAATCACCGGTTTTTCCCTGACTTGTTCCTGGAATGCGACGCTGTTCACCCGGAGCATGCCGCGTTCCTTTTGCTTTCTCAGCCACGGGTCATGCCCGGCACCCCATAAAGGGGGTCTGTATCTCGGGAAGCAGGGGGTCCCCAGACCTAAAACCAAAGCGGTTCCGCTCCGGAGACCCTCTGCACATCTACAGTATGAATAAAGCACCCATATCAATAAACACTCGTTCCTTACCTTTGCGGCTATGTGCTATGTAACGAAGCAGCATGAATGTATTTTTAATAATATTGTACAGTGAGCAGGGGGTTCCCTGAGCCACAAATCAAAGCTCAGGGGACCCCCTGCTCCTGCACAGTATTATTAAAATACAGAAATGCTGCTTCATTACCATGGCACAAAAATACATAGCAAATACTTTCTGATGTCAGTTAACCTCTTAATCACCTTATCGGTTAATAACTGCAAAGGTAATTAAGGGGTTAAGCCACCCTGCCCCGATACCCATCCTTCGCCCATTCATTTGTACAGTGGCTTCATCATGCCTATATATGTAACACCAGCCAGAGAAGCGTGACGTCAGTCCGGAGCATCTCCAGTGGAGAAGAGACTTTGTGGTGGCTACACACGAGGGGTCGGAGCATGAGTATTACTCGTACAATGCTTTTATTATTTGAAACCTTGGGAGTTTTGAATCATAATGTCCATGTTTTATTAAATTTTATTAACGATAATACACGAAGATCGGGCGCTTTTTCTTCTTTTTTTCTGTCAGGTCTGTCAAGGGAGGTTGTTGTGCCCAAGTATCTGGATATATTATTGTCAGACTTGTCCAGATCACATCATTGGTTTGGTATCTGATTAATTTTCATGGACACTATTCATTTACTTGATTTTTAACATTTATTGTGATTTTATATTATTATTTATTAATTTCATTTTTTTACATATATATTTTTTCATTATTTATCTTGGTTCATGCATTGTAATACATTTTATTAATCAAGCGCACTTTAGATTTGTCAGTAATTAACATTAGATTGTGGTTATTCTTCAACACAGAGGTGTTTTCATATATATTCAACATCAACTATCTACACCATACTGGCAATAGATCCAGATATACCAGACGCAGTCTTTCTTTTCCATATATATATATATACACACAGGTAAACCCCGTTATAACGCGGTCCTCGGGGTCCACCCCGAGACCACCGCGTTAGTAACGGGGTCGCGAAAAAAAAAAAAGGCCGCCGCATCGATGCATCATCACCCTCTCCCCCCAGCAGCACCCTTCACCCTGCGGGGCAGGAGATGGTAGCGGGGATGTCCCTCCGGTTCCCGCTTCCCCCTGTCACCGCGTGACAGCCCACAGGGCAGGAGATGGGAGCGAAGGGGTTAAGTAAATGTAGCCTGCACCCTTTCCCTACTGGAGGTGTGTGCAGTACAGAGAAGAGGATCAGCTGGCATACAGCAGAGCACAGCACTGAGTTTATCGCTGGAGTTGAATGGAAGGCTGGGCATGTTCCTTCTGCGAGCTAGATTTCCCAATTCCATTCTGCCACCGGAGACCAATGAAATGGCACAGAAACAAAACTCTACGGTCCATACGTAAAAAAGGAAAAAAGATTAGTTCAAGCTAAATAACTTATAATGAAGTCAAGCAAATCCCCTGTAAAAAAAAGCCCCTTCTTCTCTCAGCAACCCCACACCCACTCCTACTATATTTATTTATTTATATATTTATATGCAGTATGTATTGTTCTGAAGGACTTGTTAGTCAATTAAGAAGAACCTAGAGGCATTCAGAAGAGGACAGAACCGTGGATCCGGAAGTACATTATACAGTATACAGTAATTCTCTAGGCCCAGTGAGCGTTTCCCTCAGGTCCCCGCTTACCTCTGAACCCCCCACGTGCCCGGTGCTCCCGCTGCCTGCATGGAGGTGGTAGCGGGGGGTTTCTTCTCCCCACCGCTGTCCCCGCTGCCTGCGCGGGAGGAGGGGGGGGGCTGGTGGTGGTGCTGGTCGCGGACTTTCCTCTGTTCCGACCCCCCCCCCATTTGTGTAGAGTGAGAGAGTGTGTGTGTGTATGTACAGTATATATGGGAGAGAAACTGTGTGTGTGTATATGTGTGTGTGTGTGTGAGTGAGAGTGTGTGCAGTGAGCAGTGTGTGCTGTGT
Source organism: Ascaphus truei (assembly GCF_040206685.1). Lineage (NCBI taxonomy): Eukaryota > Metazoa > Chordata > Amphibia > Anura > Ascaphidae > Ascaphus > Ascaphus truei. The sequence continues at coordinate 100,343 of NW_027453898.1, read as the reverse complement.
GTGTGTGTAGGTGTGTGTAGGTGTGTCTAAGTGTGTGTTGTTGTGTGTAAGTGTGTGTAAGTGTGTGTAAGTGTGTGTAAGTGTGTGTAGGTGTGTGCAGGTGTGTCTAAGTGTATGTAAGTGTGTCTAAGTGTGTGTAAGTGTGTGTAAGTGTGTGTAGGTGTGTGCAGGTGTGTCTAAGTGTATGTAAGTGTGTGTAAGTGTGTGTAAGTGTGTGTAGGTGTGTCTAAGTGTATGTAAGTGTGTCTAAGTGTATGTAAGTGTGTGTAAGTGTGTGTAGGTGTGTGCAGGTGTGTCTAAGTGTATGTAAGTGTGTCTACGTGTGTCTAAGTGTATGTAAGTGTATGTAAGTGTGTGTAAGTGTGTGTAAGTGTGTGTAAGTGTGTGTCGGTGTGTGTTTAAAACATCACCAGTAGAATTAAAAATACAGAAAATGTACAATCGTACAGTATTAACACTTTTATTGATGCATTGTACAATAAAGTACTGTATTTAAAACACCAATTGTCTTGTTGTTAATTTCTCATAAATACTGTAAATAAAGTACTGAACGTTAAATAACTTTTTGCTCAACACACAAAAAACACATATAGTATGCACTGTAGATACAGCACATACTGAACTCGCAACTGCTTTTAAACCGTACATGTAACATTCCAGTTACTGTACATTGCTGTTTTAACATTAACAACTCTGCTGTAATTCCTAATTAAAGTGAAAACCGTGTAATGCACTCTGTGTTCATGTAACAACTGTACAACAAAAAACATACTGTACTGAACATACTGTAATAAAAACAGCTTGAGATTACACTTTAAAAAACCTATCAAGTGTTGTCTGTTTCAACGGGAGCCACGGGAAAACCGCGTTATAACCGATTGGCGTTATAACGGGTCGCGTTATAACGGGGTTTACCTGTATATATAAATGTAAATACAACTGTATGCTCATCTGCATGTCTTAGGCAGGTCTGCAACCCCGCCTTTCACCATTATCACCCAGCACACAGCACTTCCACTGCAGCAAGGGATTCTGGGGAATGACATGCAAATGAGCACACAGTGCCACTTTTTGCTTCAAAAACCATTTTTAACATGGTTCCCTATAGGCTTAAGCTTGCTGCATCGTCACAGCTTTGAGCACAGCCAGGGTTAAGGTGCATACCCAGAAAACCCACCCACAGACAGATTTTTTTTTTTTCACCCTCCAGAGAGGGTTGGGGGGTACCCTCCCCTCTCGTTCATCAGATCCCAATCCACTTCAGTGGTTCGGGTGCATGCCCTTGGACTGTCCAACCGAAGTTAGAGCCGCCCTCGGAACGGGTTCCCTGAAGATTTCAGCCCGAAAGCCTAGGTCTCCAGGGACATTGATGCCTTCCTCCGTTAGGATTCAGGACATCTGTCTCTTCCTCCGTCTGGCCCGAGGCCCGCAAGGGAGTTCGCGTCATCTCCCCTCCCCCTTAGCCCGAAGGCTCAGGGGTTCTGGGGTCCGGGGCTTGGACACCACCTCTCAACGAGCTAGAGGGCCAAATGCTTGCCACAGACCTTTCCTACTGAAGCCCCAGATAGGATGGTACTGTATTTGGTCATAGCTGTGCAGGCCGAGAGGAGCATTCACCCACAGACAGCTTTTTTTTTTTTTTTCTCACGAGAGGGTACACCCTCTCGCTCATCGGATCCCAGTCCACTTCAGTGGATAGGGAGCTTGCCCTTGGACTGTCCAACCAAAGTCAGAGCTGCCCTCGGAACGGGTTCCCTGAAGATTTCAGCCCAAAAGCCTAGGTCTCCAGGGACATTGATGCCTTCCTCCGTTAGGATTCAGGACATCCGTCTCTTCCTCCGTCTGGCCCGAGGCCCGCAAGGGAGTTCGCGTCATCTCCCCTCTTTCGAGGGTTGTGCGGGTGCACCCCAGCCCTGAAGGGCTGGTTGTTCGAATGCCATCCCCCCTTAGCCCGAAGGCTCAGGGGTTCTGTGGTCCGGGGCTTGGACACCACCTCTCAATGAGCTAGAGGGCCAAATGCTTGCCACAGACCTTTCCTACTGAAGCCCCAGATAGGATGGTACTGTATTTGGTCATAGCTGTGCAGGCCGAGATGAGCATTCACCCACAGACAGCTGTTTTGACCTTAATGGGTCTCATCAGTGTGGGGTTAGTAAACTGGGCATGCAGAGAAGCTAAAGGATGGGGTTTACCATACTGAGTTAAGTTATGGTGAGTAAAAAAAGTTATGGTGAGTAAAAAAAGTGACAAAAACCCTCCCAAATATGCAAATGAATATACAACTGATATGCAATGTGATGTATTGATTTGGATCGTTGGTATTTTTTTGGTGCATGTTTTTGTTAATCCTTAAACATTTCTTTGTATATTGGTTAATCATGTGTATATATGTATATACATATATATGCATAATGAAGCCACTGTACAAATGAATGGGTGAAGGATGGGTATCGGGGCAGGGTGGCTTAACCCCTTAATTACCTTTGCGGTTATTAACCGATTAGGTGATTAAGGGGTTAACTGACATCAGAAAGTATTTGCTATGTATTTTTTTGGCAACGGAGAACAGAGGGCTCTTGCTGGCAAATGGGCTTCATATTGATGAGGTAAGTAGAACTGTATTCATTTTGTTATCCAAGATAATGTGTTTAATAATGGACAAAAAAGCTATTATCCATATCTGGATAATAGTTATTTTGCACATTACTGTATGTGGGGGTGGGGGGGGGGGCAGGGGAGGGGGTGGTATAGGACAGGTTTATTTTGTTTACATACAGGGTTGGTTCCTATCCCTCTGCTTTGTTTACATCCCGCGGTCACGTGATCGGGACAATTAAATGCAGAGGGATACCGGCACCTCATAACGGAGCCTGTATCTTGTGAAGTAGGGGGTCCCCGGACCTGAAACCAATGCGGTTCAGCTCCAGAGATCTTCTGCACATGTACACTATGAATAACATTTTATTAAAAATAGTTTAATTTGGGCTGAGTTTTGCACTGAGAGAGTGGCGGATCTCTCTCTGCAGCCGCCTGATCTCGCCAGGGGAGCCCTTCTCGCCAGGCCGACTGTCTCGCCACCAGCTAATCGTCATCTTTTGAAATGTTGCTATCGCAGTGATTCGCCAGGGATTCGCCATTCCTGCATACTGCGAGGGCAACACGCACAAAAAATGGTGCGTTCAAACCCCTGGCAAAAGCAATTTTTCACTACATAATGCATGACCCCCATAAAGAGCAAACATAAATATCTTTCAAGTTGCTGCGGGTTGGATAAAATCTTGTAGGGGGCCTGATGTGGCCCCCGGGCCGTAGTTTGGGGACCTCTGCCTAACCGCTAAGGTAATGAAGGGGTTAACTCCACCCACAACCCCCCCGCAAGGCCTAAACAAGGGCCAAATACCACCTTCACCCACCCCCGCTAACCATAATAAACATGGAAATGGTAGTTAACCCCTTTATTGCCTTAGCGGTTGGCCACTAAGGTAATGAAGTTGCCTGTAAATGCATTTTTCAGGCATCTGATTGATACCGGGGGCCTCCGGTGCTTGTATTAATGTGTATCAGCTTTGGAGACCCCCGGCATCAATCCAATGCAGGAATTTTTTTTTTTTCTAAGTCCCTCTTTTGCCGCCAACACACCAGTGTAACGCGTGTATGGCCGCAGACCTGGCCAGTCCCCAGTACTGAGGTGGGTAAGGGTATAACATGCACCCACAGCAGTGAGGGCGTGCCCGGAGTGTGGTAAGATGCGTTTCCGGGCCTGGTGAGAAAAGGGTTAACGATATACTTGCTGAGTCAGGGGTGCCAGAAATCGGAGGGTTAATGTCCAAGAGCCAAGGGTCAGGGGCAGGAGAAAGCAGCGTAGTGGTGTCCAAAGCAGAGTCCAGGGGTAGTGAGGTACACGTAGTCAAACAGAGCCGAGATCAATCCAAGGGTATCCAAACAGGGGCAGGTACAGGAACAAGAGCTGTAACAGAGAACAGAGCTTGGCATAGACACTGCACACAGGAGCCACAGAGAAGCTATGCTGTGCGACAACGGAGAGGGCAGACTGGGGTTATAAAGGAAGGAGGGCCAATGGTAGCAAGGGGTGGAGCGGAGGCATGTCTGGTTGATCGCAGGGATAGTCCAGGTGAGCAGGGAGGGAGACAGGGGTGTGATTTCTGGTAATTGCTTGCAACCGATGGGGGCGACGCCAGCAGCGCAGATGGGCTGCTGTGCGCACGCCCCGGTCGTGTGCTTGCTGATGCGGCGTGCGCCGCGGAGGAACGGCTCGGTGTGGGTGTGGGACAGGTAGGAGGCTGAGGGAGCTGGGAACTGGGGCAGAGAGCTGCTGTGGGGCCAGAGGTGACGGGGACTCGCTGAGAGGGGCGTGTCCTCTGATCCGTTAGAACCAGCTTCTAGGCAGCTTCACGACAACTTTTTCTGGCGTGAGGAATTTGGGAGAAAATTGCCATTCTAGAGCCTCGACAACCTAATCGAGGCTACTAGAATTGCACGAGTTTCAAAACCTGCCAAAAGGGGCTTATCGCGGCATACTTGGCAATGTGTTTTGAACAAAAGCCAAAAATGGCGATTAATGCATTCGCCGCCCACTTATCGAGGCTTTCTGAATCGCTGTAGGCATTTTTGACCAATAGCTAAAAAGCCTCGATAAGTGGGTTATGAAGTCTGCTAGAATAGGCCCCTATATATGTTATCCCTTTTTTCTCATGCAGACCCATCTGGAGCAGTTTTGTTTTCTAAGGTGCCCATTGTATTACGTAACAACTGGATAACTATTCTGAGATTTTACATTGGAGAGTTGAGTATGTAGAAAATAGCAAAGTGGTCTATGTTGAGATGGGTAAAACCATTGCTCATTCTTTTTTTTTTTTCAACATTTTTATTAGGCATTGATACGAAACATTACAGACCTTTCAGAATGATCATAAACTAATATCATAATACATTTGTTAACAGTTTTGGTTGACGGGGGGGGGGGTAGAGAAGGGAGGAGACACCGACTGACCACACTAGCGTGTGGTTGACCTCCAGGGTCGTGCAGTGATCCCTAGGAACAGACTCCCAAAGAAGAAAAGGGAAATCCGGAGGAGGAAAAGGAGGGAGGGGAGGGAGAAGGGGATGGGGGGGCAGGGTGGGGAGAGGGTAGGAACCGGTAGGGCACCCCTTCCTCCCCCAGTGGCACCTCTCAGTATTGAAGCAATTGTCCTCCGTGGCAGCCCTTATTGGGCTGAGGATATAGGTTTTGCTATCTGCGGGTTATCCACGTTTCCCATATTAAGTAAAACCTCTCTGTCGAGTGGTTGAGAAATGCTGTCAATTTTTCCATTAGCATTACCTCGTTGAGCCTCTTTTTTTACCATTTGCTCTGTGGGGGTTGGTATCTTCTTCCAAGATGATGCAACTGAACATCTTGCCGCCGTTAATATGAAGGAGATTAATTTCCATACTGGGCGGTTGATTTCCTCTATCCGAGACCTCTTTTATTAGATTTTGAATTATGAGCCAATATTTCTGAATTTCTGGGCATATATGGGCCATGTCCCCCTTTTGTCCACAGCCTCTCCAGCATTGATCAGAGGCCAGAGGGTAGATTTGTCTCAATCTCACTGGTGTTAGGTACCAGTGGAACAATATCTTGTATATATTTTCCCTAGTTGTGGTACATAAAGAGGTTCCTGATGCTGCATCCCATATTGCTTCCCAATCCTCTTTGTCTATTTCCGTGGATAGTTCTGCCTCCCACTTGAGCATATAATAATGTGAGGCAGGGTTTGTAGGTTTCTCTAACATTCCGTAAATTTGAGATATAAGACCTTTTTGTTGTGTCTCCTCTCGGCACAACCTTTCAAACTTTGTAAGAGGTTGTAATTCAAGTGTGGGGGACAGTTTTTGCAAAAAATTTCGAATTTGGAGGAATTTGAACGTGTCCAATTCTGGGGTATCAAATTTGCTGCGCAGTTCTTGGAAGCTCAGGAACCTCTTATCACTCAACAGGTCGCCCACCTCTCTGATCCCTTTAATTTTGATTTTATCGAATTGCTTTGTCTCACAACCTGGCGGGAACTCTGGATTATTATATAGTGGGGTGAATTGTGAACCGGGGCTCGAGCTCTGGAATTTGGTTTTGGTCTTTTGCCAAATGCTCCATGTATGTCCCATCGTTCCTAATTTGAATTTGCAGACCACCCTTTTGCCTCTATCTGTCACCCATAGACACGCTTGCAGAGAATGCAGTTTGGCATATTGAGACTCAATCTTGAGCCAGCAGAGCTGGTCCGGGTCCGAATTCCACTCGACAGCTTGTTTTAGTTGGGCTGCGAGGTAGTATCTCAGAATGTCTGGCACTCCCATACCCCCCCTCGCCTTAGGTAACATTAATACTAATCTTGCGACCCTTGGTCTTTTTCCTTGCCAGATAAATTTAAATATTCTATTTTGGATATCTTTCAATTCTGACACAGGAACTCGGATCGGGAGTGTCTGAAAAAAATATAATAATCTAGGAAGTATGTTCATCTTAACTGAGATCATCCTCCCGATCCACGAAATTTGGTATTCATGCCACTTATCCAATTCTTTTTTATTTTTTTTCAAAGAGGGGTGGATAGTTGCATCTGTATAGAGAATGGTAGTCCTTTGATACATTTACTCCCAAATATTTTATGTATGAGGGACTCCACCGGTAGTTAAAATTTCGTTTTAATAGTTGTATCTCTGATAAATTAAGATTCAGGGCTTCTGATTTATCGCTGTTTATTTTGTAACCTGATATCTTTCCAAATTCAGTTAAATCCTTTTGTAAATTGGGGAGAGAGGTATGGGGATGCGACAGCGTAAGGATAATGTCATCGGCGAATTGCGATATTTTGTCATTAGTTTTTCCAATAAGGAAGCCTTGAATATCTACATTATCCCTTATTCTTGATGCTAAAGGTTCAATTATTAAAGCAAAAAGAAGAGGGGATAGGAGTCAACCCTGTCTTGTGTGTTTTTTATCTCAAATGTTTTCGCGAGTCCCCCCGGTAGTTTAACCATCGCTGAGGGGCTGCGATAGAGTGCACGGACTCCTTCTAGAAATGAGTCAGTGAAGCCAAATTCTTGCATTGTTTGGTCGAGAAAATGCCAATCAATTCTGTCAAACGCCTTCTCTGCATCAAGGCTTAACAAAATTGCATTGGAGCCTGTAAGATTAACATGGTCGACTATGTCTATAATTTTACGTGTGTTATCGGATGCCTGTCGGTTCTGGACAAAGCCCACTTGGTCGATATTTATCAACCTCGGTAAAATTGGGTTCAGCCGGTTGGCAAGGAAATTACTGTATAGTTTTAAATCATTGTTTAGCAAGGAGATAGGACGGTAGCTCCCGCATTGTTGAGGGTCTCTACCGTCTTTGTGAATTACAGCTAAGCTGACACTGGTCATAGATTGGGGAATCGGGGAGCCCTCCATGAAGGAATTAAATAATGTTAGAAGATGGGTGGATAGAATTGGGAGGAACCATTTATAGTAGGCAATGGAGAAGCCGTCTGGGCCAGGGGTCTTGGATATCTTTAATATTTTTACTGCCTCCGCTAGTTCTTTTTTTGTTATTTGTGCATTAAGTGTTTGGGTTTCTTCTTCCGTAAGTTTTGGAAGTTTGCAGTTAGAAAGGTAGCGCTTGATTATTTCGGCGTTTGCATCGGCTGAGTTACCACCTTGAGTTTTAAGATTATATAACTGTGTAGAATGCGGTGAATTCCTCTGCGATTTTCTTATCGCTATATAGTACCACTCCAGACCTGCCTTTAATGGCTGTAATCTGGGATCTCTTCTGTATTTCTCTCAATTTGCTAGCCAAAAGTCTATTAGCCTTATTACCTTTATCGTAATATTTTTGGTTGGTCCATCGTAGTGATTTTTCTACATCCTCTAATTGTATCTGTTTAAGTTCCTCTCTTGTGGAGGTTAATGTTTTAAATAGTTTTTTTGAGGGGTTATGTTTGTGCTGGCGTTCTAGCTCTATTATTTTGTTCGTTAACTCTTTAAGAGACTTTGTTTTGGCTTTTTTTCTATGGGCCGCGATGGAGATAAAGGTTCCTCTGATTGTTGCCTTATGGGCTCCCATAGCACTGTTGGGGAGGAGACCGAGTCAGTGTTGAGAGCAAAGTATTCCCTAAGTGCCGTCTTTATTTCTCTTTCAATCTCGGGTAGTTTAATAGTCCATCGTTAAGTTTCCAATTGTAGGACCTAGTTTTGACAAAGGGGGTTGAAAGAGTCATAGTTACTGGGGCGTGGTCTGACCATGTGATTGGGCCTATATTCGAGGATGCCGAGACTTCTAGGATGTTTTTGGTAGCAAAGAGGTAGTCTATTCGAGAGTAGGTATGGTGTGGTGGAGAGAAGAAGGTATAGTCTCTCTGTCCCCTGTGTTGCACTCTCCAAATGTCCAACAAGGAATATTCTCCCATAATGTCTTTAAACTTATTTCTGAGTCTTTGGGAGGCTTTTGCCTGTGGTCTATTTAGCAGACTCGACCTGTCCTCCATGGAATTCAGTGCCATATTAAAGTCGCCCCCCATCATCATTGAGGATAAATAGGTGGGGTCGATCTTGTCGAGCACCGCTCTCAGAAATTCGGTTTGATTTTCATTGGGCGCATAGATGTTGATCAGAGCGGTTAGCGAACCTGCGAGTGAGCCATATACCACCAGGAATCTACCCTCTGGGTCTGTGGTTGTTTTAGTCAGATTGAATGGAGTTCCCTGGCGAATTAGAATTGCGACTCCCCGCTTTGTACTGTTAAATGACGAAAAATAACCGGTGGGGAAGTCCTTACTGAATAGTTTGGGTAGCTCTTGGGAGGTAACGTGTGTCTCTTGGAGGAATACGATGTCCCCTTTGGACCTTTTCATCTCTTGGAGGGCTAGTCTCCTTTTTTATTACTGTTAAAGCCTTTCACATTTAGCGTTATGAAGTGGATTGGGGTTAGGCTAGCCATTGGTGCGGTGCTTTTGTTACTCTTCCTGGAATAACTCCCTTCCCACCAGGGAGAGTATGATGGGTCCCCTTTTGGGTTCTTTCCCTTAAAGGTGAGATAGACTTTCTGACCTAGGGATCCGGATCGGCGCACCAGAGGAGGGAGGGTGGATGGGATGGGATAGGGAAAGGGAGGAGGGTGTGGGGCGGTCGGGCCAGGAGAAGAACTGTTGGGACAGAACCAACAGGTAGAAAAAGAGTGAAAGGAGGTCTTTGAGCGACCTCATGGGAGTATAGCCAATCTCAATGGCCGGCGCCTGGGCTTAAGGCCCAAAGGTAGGGATCTGTTGACTCCGGGATAAAGGTGTAGGTGGGGTGCGGACTCAAATGGGTTCGTATTTTTATACCCTTCCTTGGGTATATATGGCCTAGTGTGGTGGGGTTGCTCGAATGGGAGAGGGGATATATATATATGACTACATATATAACGGGACCTAAGCCCCTTTTTTTTCTCGAATGAGTTTGCAGTAAGCTCTATTGCGGTCCACCCTTAGATTGTAGCTAAGTGTACCACAGTACGGAATTGTTCTGTTCTGTACATGTTGTGGCTCTAACATTAGCATTTTTGGGTAGTGACATATTGGATTTTATAATGGTCAGCATTTAGTGCACAGCATAGTAGGTTAGTTATCAACTTTAGTTGTACACCAGGAGGTGGGGGGTAGGGGGTACAATCCCTCTGTGCATGTATTACTTCGCTTACATTGCTCTTAACCGATGGTGTGGAGAGTTACGTCAGACTTCATATACCGTGAGTGACCTTATAAATTTTTGTTCAGCATCAATAACATCTCTGGGTAGAACTCCAGGAGGGCAGGTGCCCTTAACAAACATTTGTGAACTTCAAGGTGATAGGGGCGTGGAGGGAAGGGGGAGGAGGAGATGGAGGGGCGATGGGTAAGGGAAATGGGGGAGGGCGGAGCAGGGGGGTACATTGCATCCTCAACATCAACATATTGTGCCTCTATTGGCAATATACTTGTGAATTAACTAGGTAGACATTTTAATAGCCAACACTTATCACACATTTAACACCTCCCCTAGTGGGGCACCAAGCAACTTTAGTCCCCGCCGGGAAATTTTATGACCTAACCAGCAATACATATATATATATATATGTGTATATATATATATATATATATATATACATACACATACATACACATGTACATATATATATATACATACACATACATACACATGTACATATATATATATACATACACACTCTTTTTATTTATCTATATATATTTTTTTGTTTTTTTGTTTTTTTTGGGGGGGGAGGGGAGCGAGGGGGGGGGAGAGGGGAAGGAGGGGAGAGGGGCAGGGTAGGGGATGAGGAGGGAGGGGGAGAGGAGGGGGGGGAGAAGAGGGGGGGAGAGGAGGAGGGGGGGGAGAGGAGGAGGAGGAGGGGGGGGGGGCGAGGAGAGGGAGGGCAAAGGGGGGGAGGAGGGGGAGGAGGGGGGGCGAGGAGGAGGGGGGGGTCGAGGAGGGGGGGGGCGATGAGGGAGGGGGCGAGCAGGTGGGGGCGAGGGAGGAGGGGAGGGGGGAAGTTGGGGGGCATTTTGCGATCTCAACGTATTATGCCCCTGTTTGTAGTATCCCTGTGTGGGGTCTCGGTAGGCATTCTAATGGACAACATTTAACGCGCCCTCTAGTGGGGAGACCAGTAACTTTGGTAACAGTGGGAGCATAATGCAACTTAACCAACAGTATTTATGAATGGAAAGCGACGAGTAGATCGTGAGTCACATACAATGAACAATTTGGTAGTCTCTGAGCATCTTTTCCACCTTCTCTGTCTGTGGTTTGGCAGCGGTGGCAATTTTAGCATATCTGTCCTGTCCTCCTGGCGACGGTGCCCAGAGGTGATGTGTACCAGGTAAGAGTATAAATGGGAGAGAGGGGAAGTCACGGATGGGGTGGTGAGGTGGCGAGGTGGTGAGGGAGTCAGGGGGGGTGGTGAGGAAGTGAGACACCGGAGGGTTGGGGGGGGGCGAGGGCACCGGAGGGGTGGGGGGGGCGAGGACACCGAGGGGAACGGGGACACCGGAGGGGGGGGGGGGCGGGGAGTGGGATAAGACAATAACATAGCACAGTTTAATTGTTTAAATGTTACTAAATATTCTAGGAAGCCTTAACCATGGCTTTGACGGGATCACTAGGACAAATACCCTGTGGGACAGCAGATGCAGGGGGAAGGAGGCTACTCACAGTTCTCGATCTTTTGCCATTTTGGTGCAATCCCCCCCAACCGGAGAAGGGGCCCGCTCTCACGGACCAACAGGGCCCACGAGCCCTCGGACCTCCGATCCGCCACAACAGATCAGTTAGATCAGGGTGTCTTAACAACCGGGCAATTCCAACTCAAATTTTTCTTTTTCGCCGGAACAGGCACCGCCGCGGTCAGCTCCCTCCATCACAGGGTCCTCGCATCAGTTAAGCCGCTCTTCAGTGGTGATCAGCACGTGTGTTGGGTGGTTCAGCTCCTGCTGCGGAGGATGTCAGTCGAGCCTCGGCAAAGGTAAGCAGCAGGTAGAGGCAGGTCCTCAGCTGGTCGCTTAACTCCTGGTCTCCCTCTGGTTTGTCAGGGCCGTTCTTCTCGCTGCTCCGACGGCCCTCTCGTCTGGACCCTCTGTCTGATGTTGTGTTTGCTGTGGGTCGGGCGTCCATGAGGCTGGCGGTGTCAGGCCCAAGGCCCTCACATACAGGGCCATATCTTCAGGGTACCTGATCGTTAAGTATTTACCCCCGTGGCTTGCTGTCAGCTTAAACGGGAAACCCCAGCGATTACTTGATCTCGTTGTCCCGCAGGAATGTAGTCAGGGGTTTAATTTCTTTCCTCCTGGTCACTGTTGTTCGTCGCTAAAGATTTGTAGGGATTCATCCATATAGGTAAGCAATTCTCTCCCTCTGCTGGCCACAATTATTTTTTCTTTGGTTGTGTAGCTGTGCATTCGCACAATCACATCCCGTCTTCTGTTGGGATCTTCAGATCGCGGTCCCAGCGCTCTGTGTGCACGATCCATTTCTAGATCTTTGTCCTCTATTGAGTCACATATTGATTTGAACAGGGCCACCAGGTTTTGACGGAGGAGGCCAGGAAGAACCTCCTCTGGGATATTACGTATTCGCAAGTTTTGTCTTCTATCCCGGATCTCCTGGTCCTCCATACCGTCTTTGATACGATGTATTTCTTCCTTCAACCTGAAAATCTCTTCTTCCGCTCCTGTTTGGCGCAGGGAAGTCTCCCCCATTTTATCCTCCAGGCTTGTTGTCCTCTCCGTTAGGCCAGAGTTCTGTTGCGTGAGATCTTGCACTGCCGTTTTTATCTCAGCCTGGAGTGAGGAGTATAATTTTGAGTGCATGGAGGCCATAAGCTCTTCCATATAAGCTCTTGTGAGAGGTTCTTCCACTGCTGTGGTTTCCTTGGCCCGTGCTCCTTTCCCCTGAGCTACCTGGATGCCTCGTATGCCGCTGCCATCTTGGATTTCGGCCGGTGGCTCAGGGCTCCTCTGCTGCGGGGAGAAATATTTTGAAACTGCTTGGTTTGCGGTCCTTTTTTGTTGTTTTGACATGTCTCCCTTGTTGCTTTAGTAGGGGGATCACAGTTGGTTCCACAATTTCGGGTGGAAGGGCGAGTATTTCTTCTGTTAAGCAGGTGAGTCCGCGGAGCTCTCACACTGCACCTCCATGTCGGGTGACGTCACCGGAAGCCTCTCAACCATTGCTAATTCTAAACATTATTTACTTGTCTAACTTAGAGAGCACCTTGATGTCAACCTTTTTAAAATATTGTGAATCATTGCCTAAAAGAATTGAGAAGTTGCTCTGTATTAAATCTGCAAATCAACAAATCCCCTTCATTCCATTGTCACGATGGACCCAGCTTATTAAGACTTTTAATTACCGGGATCATTGATTGAGCAAGCAGAGAGATAAAAATAAATTGTTTTTATTCACCTAATGAACGCACACAACTACTGTATGTTACACAAAAATACAGTAAAAAGACACACTTACTTTGGAAACTGGGATAACAAAACGTATCTTTCCTAATTGCAAACACACAGCAAAATATTCCAGGCTATGTCTCCTTCCTGTAGCCTCTGGCTGTTGAATTCTGGTAACTTATTCTCTGAGAGATTTAGATGATTTACTCAGAGCTGGAACTTCTCAAATGGGACTGAATCTCAGGTGAATCACACAAGATGGAACTGATGGACTCATGAAAAACTTAAATGGATCTCTAACAGTAGAACTGATGAATCTTGAGCGGGGTTCAAATCTGTGATGGTGATAAAACTACTCTTCACCCCACCCCTGCTTCTTGATGTTACAGCAGAGAACACCTTCCCCATGGCCTGCACCAGCTTATAATACCTTCAAAACCCTATCTGGGTAATGGGGAACCAATCTTGTCTTGGGAGCCAAATTCTGCCCTATTCCAGGATTGCCAGTAGTCCTGGTAAGCGGGCAACAAGCTTCACCCACGTCCCCCCGCTTAGCATGCCTGGCCAAACCCACTTTGCTCAGTGATAGAATATCTGGTTCTGGTCAAAGAATCCCCCCAGTTGCTGGCCAGCTGTTTAACCCCTCTGAAGCTCTAACTTTTGTATACATCTTGGAGTGCATCTCCCCAGGGTCGCTTAGAAGCCAGGCCTTCGGTTATGCATACCTGCCCCCTGGAATGGTGGGTCATAAACTAGTAGGGTGAATCTTTTAACGTATCCTGTCCCCTGCCTGTCATGTAACACCCCCACCCCCACCTCACATAACTAAAGGTACGTACACAAGGGCTATGCCCGTTTATGCATTTACACACATGGTATTATTAATAAAATCATAACAGTCTACATGTCTCTCTCCTAATCTTTCCATACAACAAATTAGAACATTAGGACATTCCTTCAAACATATCAAGCTTGGGGGATGGTTAACCCCCATTCTCTTTTCCCTTATTCAAAAACATTTTCACCATACTTCATACATTATATGATTTTCCCCCTGAACCCTATTTTAATCAAACAAACCTCCGTCTTATACCTGGCTGGAGTGTGGGGATATACATTAACCCCTTGTGCCCCATTTTACCTTTTCCTGCTCTGTGCTGAAGCAGGGCGTCCCAGCACCTCTGGAAACTGTAAAACATAAATGGCAATTGTCTCATATTTTGCACACAGTCACAGTAATGCATACACAATGCCCGGGCCCAAGAGCTGACACTCTAGGACCCCAAAACACAGGACAGAGGTAACCAAGTGGACTTGACCTTTATTATAAGCCTGGTTCTCCCTTCCCCCACCACATCCATCTTTTCTCAAATTCCCACAAATTTCTTAAGAATTTAGCAAAATCCTCTGTGAAGGGAACTCAGAGTGGTTTGCAAATGTCTAGGTCTATATGAGTTAATGTAAAATGTATTAAAAGCATTTTCTGCATGAAACTGCATCAAAGTTTCTATTTAAGCTTCTTACTCTTTTAAAGCAAGTCTGTTAGATAAAGATCCATAACCTGAAACAGCTTTAATTGTGGATTATAGGAAAAGGGAGAACATTATTAACCCAGGTGCAATTTTTTATGTATCCCATTATAATGAGTATCTCTCTCACTCCTCCTCCTCCTGCTGCATACTGTAGCACCATCCCCCAAGCTGGTACACATTGGCCTCTAAACTACTGAATAAAGTGTAAAAGTACTAATGCTATTGGGACTCCCCATTGAAGTCTATGAGGCTTTCATGCGATAGCACCATATCAGTACAATTACAATTGCTAGAGTAAGGACCATGGAGTGAAACAGAGGAAAAATCACATTAATTGCCTTTTTTTTATCTGAGTAAATAGACCTTTAGGTGTTTGGAAGGAAAAATCTAGCCCTGAACCTCATTTTATTTATTTGTATAAATGTATTTAAGGTTACATATTGATTACTTTAGCAAGCCCATGATATTTTCAAATCTGTTGTATCGCATTCATTTTCAGAATGTCACTTTCCTAGTAACATCTCCATTTTTATTTTGCAACCCTCAAGCCTCACTTATTTATGTACAGTATTTGAAAGTTGACATTAACTCATTTTGGTCCATGTTTACCCAGTAGAGTTAAGCCAGAAGCCACAGTATGGCAAAGCGAGACACCTTATGTCCCGTTCAAGTGAATGGATTCTAAGGTGTTACGGTGCTGTATTGTGTCTTATGGCTTAGCCTTGCATAGTATATGTGGCCCTTAGTGCATAAATACGTAGTTCGATTAAGATACCTCAGGACCATGTTCAGCCACAGTTATGTTCTATCTATCTATCTATCTATCTATCTATCTATCTATCTATCTATCTATCTATCTATCTATCTATCTATCTATCTATCTATCTATCTATCTACAGTAGAGGCAACTCTTATTCGAACAAAAACCAGTGGCAATTTCCCAAAAAACCCAGGAAACACCCAGGTACATTCTGAATACATGCCTTAAACTTTCCTTAAACTAGCCCCAGCATTTCTGCATTGATTAATGGCCTATCAGATTAACAGCGGGGGTCCCTGGCAGTCCCATTCAAACTGAATTGGACTGCCAGGGATCCCTGCTGTGTTAATCCTATGGGTCGTTAGTCAATGCAGAAATTCCTTAAACGTGCCTCAAACTAGCCCAGAACATACCCAGCACATACCCAGCACATACCCAGAATGTAACCCGGCTAGTTTACAGCAAATGTTAGAATAAACGTTGCCTCTACTGTATCTATCTATCTATCTATCTATCTATCTATCTATCTATCTATCTATCTATCTATCCTATTTATGTCAGCTCCTAATGGGAAGCACACATCATTGAGCTAGCAGGATTCCAAGGACATTTTAAATTGGGCTACATCTGTATAGGCTGAGAAAATTCCATCCATGGGCCCACAAAGATACTCGCGTGCTCCTGACTCCTCCCCATGACTCCTCCCCCGCTCATCACACTGCTGTTTTTATTGGTTGCTGAAAATAGAGATCCACGGTTTAATTCTGTACGTGCATTAATTCTTCACATGGCTCTTGAGCTTCTATTCCAATGACTATATCCTCTCTTTCCTAAACTCTTGCATGAAACCTTACTACATTACCTTTATCTTCCTGACTATGCTAAAAAGATTTGCCCTTTCTGTGCCTAATTTCTTTAACTTCACTTAAAAATGAGCGGTAATGCCACAGTAAAATGTGTTAATGTGAGTTAAACCATGCTAGTAAGCTGACGGTTTTGTTAACCCATGCTCTCATATTTCTCTCTTTACCTTCTTTCTATCCATTATTTTTCGATTTAAAGCAGCAGTCAATGCGGATCGCCCATTTCAATTGAAAATATATCCTTATTTTTGAAATCTGATGCTTCGATCGGGAGATATGAGCAGTTCAAGTATTAAGTGTCCAGAAGATCAAAATGGAGCTCTCCCCAGAGCCCAGTGCCATCTGAGGTTAGTAGGTAGACTCAGACACTAATGATTAAGGGGGAAAAAAAAGTTAACTCTAAAAAAAAAACTTTAATTAAAAGCGCATTCATAGATCAGGGACAAAACTCTAGCATTATATGAGTTAGGCCTGGGACATAGTGAGTTTTAAGCTCGCTGAGGCGGGCTGAGCCCCGCTGAGCAGATGAACAAAGCCCCTGCATCTGTCATCAGCGTGGCTATAGTTTCTCCCTCCGCATGCGCGCTGATGCGTGCGGAGGCCGAGAAACTTTGCCGAGACAGGCAGGTTTCAAATTTTCCGCTCGGGGAAGCGATGTGAGCGGTCACGTGACCGCTCACATCCAATGGGAGCCAGGGACTAGCCTCGTCTCCTGCTCTGCCTCCTGGCAAGCCTCCGCTCCGCCTCTGGTCCGCCCCCGCAATCGCCCCGCCCCCTGAGCGCACTCACTGCCTCGCCTGCAAGGACAGGAAAAAGCTCAATTTTGGAGCAGGCGAGGCAGAGCAGGAGCGCGGCTCAGCGCGGTTTGCTCACCTATGTCCCAGGCCTTAGACTCACATAGACTTTTGGGGGGGATTGCCGCTTTAATTTGGCCCCACATTCTCTTTCCTTTGTTAAAAAAAAAAAAAAAGGCAGAAAAGGAATGAGGAGACTTTGAAATGTTACTTTATGCAACTTCACCTTTTCATACTTTGGTTATACACTTCACATTGGAATTCGAATGTTTCCCTGGTGTTTTTCTCCTTTTTTAGCAAGACGCACATTTTTATTCCATTTTTTTTTTGGACATGCATAATTTTTGTTTATTTTTGTTTTATTTTTGTTTCACCCTCTACTATTTTTCCTGAGGCTAATAAATTACCAACTGTTACTTGAACAGAGTAGTTTGCTCAGACGAAATCTAAGATACAAAGAACATTTATACACAAAGTCATTTTCTTCTGTAGAAATAAAAATAAACGTGCAGCACTCCAATTTGTTCCTGACAAGTGACCAGTCATAAACAGCAGAAAGGGATTTCCGAAACCAACCGTATTCCATGCAATATATATTTATTATTTTTCCCGGTGAACACACATTTGTAATTGAGCTGTTGTAAACCATAACAAATTGTTCCATGAGACAAAGGTCACTGTTAAGTGCACGGAGAACAGCAGACCATTCTGTAGCAAAGAATAGTTGATAACAGGGGCAGCCACATCAGGGAAAATATTATCAGAGTTTAAGATTATTTTCCTTAGCTACTCTGAGGTATATGTCTCAAGCCTTTATAAACGCTGTAAAATTAGTACTAATGCAATCATTTACAATATGTTTCACTGTATAAAAATACATACTGGCAGATTCATTAAGCACCAATACGGGTTAGTAAACCCAATCCAGAGTTGACTTGAATGGTACAGTGGCGACCAACTTTATTCTTACTTGGCTAGCGACGCGAATTTCAGAAGATCCCGGTGATGTGCGGTTTTGTGTCGTTTTCTCCCTGGGTGTATAGCGTTATTTTCGCGGCTGTGATTTAAGCATTTTATTCCCGCTGGCTGCAATACTGCAATGCTGTGTAAAAACGCATGGGGGCGTTTGCGAGCTGTTGTCTCTGAAGTCTAATACCTTCGCGGTTCAACCTACAGTACACAGTCTGTGCGTGCGCGCGCAGTAATAGTAAAATTGCATATTTAATTTATTTTAAAGTACAGTACTGTACATGTTCGGACCCTGTTGGGGTGAAGTGAGGGGGTTCCTAACATCTGGTGGAAAATGAATTTTAATTCTATGGTGAGTACTGTCTTGTTGCCGTATTATTTTGGTGGGGCTGGCTGGGTACTTCTTTAGGGGGCTGACCATTACTGTACATTAAAACGTTTCTTTTTCTTTTCCTCAGAAAAGAAAACGGCTAATGGGGGGATTTCGATGGATAATATTGTACTGTATGCTGATGTTTTCCGGCCGTTCAGTATACTGTGTAATAAACCCGAATAAATAAAACTATGCATTTATTCTACATGTTCAGTATCGTTTCATTATGTGTCTTCCACAGTATACTGTACAGTGGTATACAGTGCCCAACATCTATGGGCAAAAAGAATTTTATTCCTAGGTGCCCTAGAACAGAAGTTCCCACGCCAATTGCCCGTGAACTTGACCGCGGCCCTAAGTAGTTCCCACGCCAATTGCGCGAATATAATGTAAAATAACCCGTTCTGTGGGTCTGAGCGAGTTGAAATTTACCTGGTCCTCATGCGGGAGGACCCTTGCCATAGTAGCAAAATATCAGCCATGCACGATCCCCGGAACCGGAGGTACCAAAAGACAGTTTAAAAGCACATTACCAAAGTGGCTTTTTTTCTGCCATGCAAGTCAATGGCAGAAACCTAAACTTTAACATCACCCTGACTCAGTTCTGTTGCCACGAGAGGGTCGCAATTTGCCATGCAATCCTGCCGCAACTAGGACTACATGGTCACTGAATCTGAGCCCTCTAGGTCGAACAGAACCGGAGTTGTGGGTTCCAGGTTTCTGCTCATTCTGACTTAGCCGGTTCAAAGCTTTCTCCGCCATTGCGCTCAATGGTAGGACCCTCCTCGCCGGCGTGACCCTTTCTCGCCACCATTACTGCTCGGACCCTGTTGGGGTCAAGTGAGGGGGTTCCTAACATCTAGGGGAAAAATGAATTTTATTTCTAGGTGCCCTAGAACAGAAGTTCCCACGCCAATTGACCTAGTTCCCACGCCAATTGCCGTAGTTCCTACGCCAATTGCGCGACCAGGCAGTTAAAAAACAGTGCAGCAAGCCTCTACATTTGTTACACTGGCAAAGGAGCAAATGGAAACAATGTGAGGCAATTCAACATGTTCTTTTATTGGTGGAGTCAGTACAAAAACATTTATTTACAATGTTGAAACATTTAAAGTGCACAGCATGTCTAACCATCAACACACAATAATACATTCTGTAGCCTTTATTAAATACTTCTGCCACAAAACATTTTTGGTGCATGGGGCAAAGGGAATTAAAGTGACTGGCTTTTTATGTACTGTATTTGGGGGTTGTCTTTGGGGGTTTATTCATCAAATTATTATGATGAACTGCCTTTTGAAATTACAGTGCTGTTAACTATTTCAGCCACACACCTCCAGAGTTTTTAATCCCTCCCTAGCCAAGCGTCAATCGGTTGAGTCACCCTAGCCTACCATCCCCCTCTCTCCACTGGGTCGTTGATCTTCTGCATATTGCCATTGTGTTCTTAATCCGCTCATAGCCGAGCTACAAACACTCAGCACGCCTGCGTCTAATCACACCATCCCCCTCCCCCAACCCTTAGAGGCCTGTTGTTTGAACGGTAATGCTTTGGAAAATCCCCTCTCGAATTTGAAATGTAAATCTGATGTGCACAGCACTGTGAGAATTGAGAGTACACTGATACAGTATTTCATCAGGGTGTGAAAATATTTGTCAGTCACTATGGTTTACAGTCACTTGTTTTTAATACAATACAGTACATTCTTTAATATCTTTAAAATAAAAATATATAAATCCTGGTATAAATCCTGTTAAAATATTTTATAAATAAATAAAATAATTCATTGGTGCATTGTAGGGGTGGCTGTCAATGATTATGATTCACAGGAAAGTGAATAAATATTTATTTTATTTTATCAGGAACCAAAAAATACAAATATAAAAATAATCAGGAATAATACATACAGTAATGCAGTCTTTATTAAGTTATTTTGGCAGCTTGAAATTGGATAACCATTTGGAAAACCTTTGGAAAACATGGGGAAACATGAGTAATGCACATTTATAAGAATATTATTTAATACTACAGTATATACAGTACAGTACTGTAATGTACTGTATAATATACTGTATATACTGTATAGTAAAATTATTTTTTCTTTAGTCTTTATCTTTTCCTCATTCTGTCTGCAGTACAGTAGTTCATTGAGAGAGGAAAGGTTTTGTGTACATCATTGCTGCTGTTTATATACTGTACATTTGACTGTACAAGCAGATTTGACTGGACACAATGCCCCCATCCCCCTAGGCCACCGTTTTTCCTGGAACGACACGAAAACCAAAAATTAGTGCAGTTACTGTACTGTATTATGGCAGAACTACTGTAGGTGGCTGGTGCAGCTTTCTCTGGAAAGAAAAAAAATGGGGCAGTTAGTAGGCAGTTACTGTAGTACTGTCAAACTAGTGTACTGTATACTGTACTCGAACTACTGTATACTCTGACTACTGTTAAATTCTATGTACTGTAACCTGATGGCTGGTGCTGCTCTCTCTGTAAAGAAAAAACTAACTACTGTATACTCTTACTATCTGGAAAGAAAAATCTGTGCCATACTTACCTGTAACATACTGGACTTACAATACTACAGCACAGTACTACTTTCCTGATGCTTGCCCATTACGCGCGATGACAATGGGCAACACAGTGGCAATATGGTCTATATATTTATTGCAGCGTTCCACGGTGAGTACATCGGTCCAAAAACTCAGTATGCCTTTCAACAACTCGTCCTTTTTGGAGGGTTTCGCCACTTTCCGGATATGGTCCTTCAGCTGATGCCAGACCATTTCGATCGGATTGAAGTCTGGCGACCTGTCATTGGAAATCAAGGACAATTGGTTTAAGAGCTAAAAACAGTGGGGAACAAAAATGGGACACGGTCTACTGCACTTACTCCGCTGGCGTCTTCACCCAGTTGATGCCGCGCTCAAGGATATGCGCCGTTGACGTAGTGTGCTTGGCATCGTTGTCCTGGTAGAAGCGGTGACCATTGGGGAAGTCGCGTGTGATGTATTGCACAATGTTGTCTTGGAAGAAAGCTTTATTCATGATTCCTATAGCAAGAAAAGAAAAGTGCTCAAAAAACTGCACAATAGTACAGTACAGTGCATATGGTAAGGCAACACTAGTCAAGTACAGTGCATTAGGCGACATTATATTTGATAAATTTTACCTTCAAAGATGACAATGCATCCCGGTCCACGCCTAGAGATGGCACCCCACACATGCAGCTTCACAGGGTGTTTTGGCCGCGGCTTCAAAGATAAGCGGCCTTTTTTGTGGAACGCAAATCGTGCAAATCTCTCCAGCGACACAGTAGGCTCATCAGTGAAGATGCAATCCTGGAAAGTCTCCCCGCTGTCGATCCATGCCTGGGTCTGGAGCACTCTTTTGATTTTGTTTGCGTCCCGTTTCATGGGGTACACTCTGTAATGACAAGGAATAAAAAATTTTTGCGGCACAGTGCAGTACAGTTTGCGAAACAACACTTTTACCTCTTGTACTGTCCAGTACTAACCTCACACGTCCATATTTCCATCCAATGCTGCATCTCATCTTCTTTATGCTGCTCTCGGATACAGTCAGATTGTGCTTTTCCTGCAGAGTGTTTTTAACCCTTAATGCACTCCTCTCATCATTCTCCTCACTTATTTTGTCCACCAGAACAGTTGTCTCCCTACAATGTAAAGAAATTATATTGTTTTATTAATATGCAGCAATATAAAATGTATATAAATGTAATGTTGTAATATACATTAAATATAAGTAGACAAAATATATATACTGTTGTACTATAAATATAAATATACAAAATAAATATACTGTTGTAATATAAATATAAATATACAGTACATCCTATTCAGTATATACCGTTGTAAGATTAATTGAAATATACAAAAAATGTATACTGCTGTACTATAAATATAAATAGACAAAATATATATACTGTTGTACAATAAATATAAATATACAAAATAAATATACTGTTGTAATATAAATATAAATATACAGTACATCCTATTCAGTATATACCATTGTAAGATTAATTGAAATATACAAAAAATGTATACTGCTGTACTATAAATATAAATAGACAAAATATATATACTGTTGTACAATAAATATAAATATACAAAATAAATATACTGTTGTAATATAAATATAAATATACAGTACATCCTATTCAGTATATACCGTTGTAAGATTAATTGAAATATACAAAAAATGTATACTGCTGTACTATAAATATAAATAGACAAAATATATATACTGTTGTACTATAAATATAAATATACAAAATAAATATACTGTTGTAATATAAATATAAATATACAGTACATCCTATTCAGTATATACCGTTGTTAGATTAATTGAAATATACAAAAAATGTATACTGCTGTACTATAAATATAAATAGACAAACTACTGTACAGTATGTTGTAATATAAATCAACAGAAATAACAACAGTATTACAGTAGATACAGAACTGTACTGTAGATCAGCGGTGCGCAAACTGGGGGGCGCGCCCCCCTGGGGGGGCGCAAGATTGTTTAGGGGGGGCGCAGGAAGCAGCGGCGATTTTGCCAGGAGCAGAGGGGAAAAAGCCGTCTGCAGCTGCAATTTTTCTTTTGGCCATTAGGTGGCGCTGTGCTGCGCTGTGCTGCGCTGTGCTACAGTACACAGCAGCATCTCGTTGCTTCCTGCTTCCTGCGTGTGTGACATGGGGAGAGGGGGTGAGTGAGACTGGGACATGGGGGGGAGTGAGACTGGGACATGGGGGGGAGTGAGACTGGGACATGGGGGGGAGTGAGACTGGGACATGGGGGGGAGTGAGACTGGGACATAGGGGGGAGTGAGACTGGGACATGGGGGGGAGTGAGACTGGGACATGGGGGGGAGTGAGACTGGGACATGGGGGGGAGTGAGACTGGGACATGGGGGGGAGTGAGACTGGGACATGGGGGGGAGTGAGACTGGGACATGGGGGGGAGTGAGACTGGGACATGGGGGGGAGTGAGACTGGGACATGGGGGGGAGTGAGACTGGGACATGGGGGGGAGTGAGACTGGGACATGGGGGGGTGAACCTGGGACATGGGGGAGTGAGTGTGAGACTGAGGCATGGGGAGGGTGTGAGTGACATGAGGGGGGTGAGAGTGTGAGATGGGGAGGGGGGTGAGAGTGAGTGTGACATGGGGAGGGGGGGGTGAAAGAGCTACATGGGGATGGGGATGAGAGAGACATTGGTGGGAGGGAGGGAGACACTGGCAGGAGGGAGAGAGACACACAATGGCTGGAGGGAGAGTGTGAGAGAGACACCGGGTGGAGGGAGAAACAATAGCTGGTTGGAGAGTGCAAGAGAGACACTGGGGGGAGGGAGAGGCAATGGCTGGAAGGAGAGTGAGAGACAATGGAGGGAGGGGGACACTAGGGGGAGGGAGAAAGAGAGAGAGAGACACACAGGGGGAGGGAAAGAGAGTGGGGGGAGACACTGAGGGGAGGGATAGAGAGGGACTGGAGGGGGAGTGAGAAATACAGGGAGTTGGAGAGACTGGAAGAGGAGAGAGAGTGAGAGACAATGGGGGAGGGAGAAAGAGACACACACTGGGGGGAGGGAAAGAGAGTGGGGGGGGGAGGGGGAGACACTGAGGGGAGGAATAGAGAGGGACTGGAGGGGGAGTGAGAAATACAGGGAGAGACTGGAAGAGGTTAGAGAGGTCCTGAGGTGTTCTAATGTGGCGGGAAGAGAGAGATTAATAATACAGCAGAAATGGGAACGCTATTAGACAAATATTATAATATTTATTTTTAAGTTATGTAATTTGTGCTATAAATACTTTTTTTGTAGACGCGTGGCGGGGGCGTTACAAAGCTGGTTCGCCCTCAATGGCTGAACCAGCTCACGTGCGCTGACGTCATGTGATTTTGATTACATCAGGCAGGGGGGGCCCAAGAAATTTCATGGATGAAAAGGGGGGCTCGGCATAAAAAGTTTGCTCACCCCTGCTGTAGATGTACTGCTGCGGCACAGTTTATTCGAGCATTTGCCCGTTCTGTGCCGCAGCAGTAGCCTGGCGCGCGCCCGAGTGTGACGGGCGCACGCCGAAGCAGCGGAAGAGCGCCCTCCGATCGGGGCGCTCTCCCTACCGCTGCCGGGTCCGCCGGGTCCCCCGGAACCCCCTGCCGCTGTCCCGCGATCGCGGGACACCAGGGCTCCCTCGGGGAGCCCCTGGACACGCGTGCAGGGGGCGCACGCTCCCGATGACGCGTGACCGCGCGTCTATGACGCGCGGCACGCCGAGGGGCGGCCACTAGCAAGCCGGGAGATTTCCCGGCTTGCGGTACCGACCACACTTCAATAAAGTGTGTCGGTAGTGTACAGTACAGTTTTCAATATTTTTTTTTTGTGAAGTTTTATAAATATACTTACACGTTTGTTACCCTTGGTGCCTTTTTCCGGTCTCTGTTTTTTCCTTGTGCATGATAGCTCACGGTGGTTAATGGCACAACGAGGTCAGAAGTAGCTAACCAGCGTTGGATAGCAGCAATTTGGTGTCCGCTCCTGTACATCTCCTTAATTCGCATGCTGAGATCCTTTGAAATCTTTTTAACAGGCATTGCTGCGAGTAGAAAGAAATACAAACACAAAAATGTATATTCGATGTTTAGTCGATGTGTATTCTATGTGCAGTCAATACACAAAATGGATGTGTATTTATACGGTAATGACTCACATTAGAGTACGCCCACTTTCAACACCTGTACCTGGCCGCCATGCATAAAAGGTCACACACTTTGCATAGGCCACCACTCCAGGATCTTTATCTGAACTTGCCCTTGTCCAGATACTGTACTGCATTGTGCCACCTGCTTCCATGGAGCATCCCCGTTTCTATGGACGCAAGAACCCACTCACCTCTGCCATGCCTGTTATGCTGAAAAAGCGAAAGGCGGTTGCCGTTTCCATGCCAAGGCAAAAGCGACAGGCTAAGGCCAATAAAGAAAACCTTCTGATGACCCCAAAGGTTAAGGGTTTTCTTAGACGTAAGCCTCATTATGTGAAGAAGATATACGGTGATGTACTCTCGACACAAAACGAATGGCAGCCAACCCATCGGACCCGCAGACCACTTCCTCCCATATGCTTCGACGACTCTGCTTTATCTGCTGGAAATCTTCATCCCGTCTTCTCCACCCCCATCTTCTCCGGTTCCATCTGACGACGCTGCCGCCTCTGAAATCCACGGGTCACTGTCTCCTTTGCGCTTAGACGACTCTGCTTCTCGCCCCGGAAATCCAAAGGTCACCTTCTCCATCCCTCTTCGACGCTACCACTTCTCCTCTACCGGGTATCCACAGGTCACCTCCTCCACTCTCCATCGATGCTGCTTCTCTCCATGGAACCCCCATCTCATCCTCCGTTGCACCCATCCCCCCAGATGTCCAGACGCCATGCACAAGAAGCAGCTTGTTGGACCGGATGCTGAATGGGATAAGTGTGGATCTCCCCGGGAATTCTATTGTGCTGGCAAAGATAGATCTGCTTCTGGAGACAATGTTAAATGTGGAGCAACGGATGCTACAAATGGAGCAACGGATGGATCAACGGATGGAGAAGATAGAGGCTGACATTGCGGGCATACATTATTTGCTCGGTGCTAATGCCCCTGTTTCCCCGACGCCGGAGCAGGAGGGTGACATGGATGTGATGAATGGGACCTTCGACCCCCTTCCATCACCAAGCACCCCCCCTCCACCACAAGATGTAGTGTACATGTATGCCGTTGAGGAGGACATGACAACCCCGTCAAGACCACGCCAGGAGACAACACGGCGACCACGACCGGAGGAAAGCTTCCTCCCAGATATCCTACCATCGCCCGTCGCCACAAGCACACCCGCTCCCAAAAGACCTACACCCGCTCGCATTGAAACAGTGCCCGACATCACCCTGCGCGATCTGACAGCGGCGCTTAGGGAGAAGTATAGGGTGATGAGTGCTGGTGTACCCCACAAGTATCCCTTGATCATTTTTAAGCACCATGTTCCCTACACGTTGTACTGCGAGTGGGTGTTCAAAGTGAACTACGATGGGAATCGCGTAAAAAAGGCCCTTCCTGCCAATTTAAGGAAAAACATTGTGGAAGAATTGCGGCGCTTTTATACAGTTACAGATCCTGTAATGAAAGGCGTTAGAGACTGCATTAATGGCGTTTTGCGCAATGTAAGGAATCGGCCATGGATGGACAATGTGGAGGACTGTCAGTGAGACCATACTGTTGTGCTGAACTGTATTGTACTGTACATGTTTTTCCCTACAGTACCTTCTGTACTTAAACAAAGGAGATGTTGTTGTGTGTTTTTTTTCACAGGACATGCACAACTCCAGTCCCTGAGGGTCGCAAACAGGCACGGTTTTCAATGTTGCCCTGAGAACCTGCCCTGTTTGCTGCCCTCTAGGACTGAACTGGTGCAGGTCTGACTGACAGTGTTGCGCACCATCCCACTGTACTGTACTGTATACAGTACTGGGTTTCTTTAATAAAGGAGATGTTACTTAAAATGCTTCAACATTGTACAGTATTTGTAAATAAATGTTTTTGTACTGACCCCACCAATAAAAGAACATGTTGAATTGCCTCACATTTTTTCCATTTGCTCCTTTGCCATGTAGAGGCTTACTGCACCATTTTTTTACTGCCTGGTCGCGCAATTGGCGTAGGAACTACGGCAATTGGTGTGGGAACTAGGTCAATTGGCGTGGGAACTTCTGTTCTAGGGCACCTAGAAATAAAATTCATTTTGCCCCTAGATGTTAGGAACCCCCTCACTTGACCCCAAAAGGGTCTGAGCAGTAATGGCAGCGAGAAAGGGTCACGCCGGCGAGGAGGGTCCTACCATTGAGCGCAATGGCGGAGAAAGCTTTGAACCGGCTAAGTCAGAATGAGCAGAAACCTGGAACCCACAACTCCGGTTCTGTTCGACCTAGAGGGCTCAGATTCAGTGACCATGTAGTCCTAGTTGCGGCAGGATTGCATGGCAAATTGCGACCCTCTCGTGGCAACAGAACGGAGTCAGGGTGATGTTAAAGTTTAGGTTTCTGCCATTGACTTGCATGGCAGAAAAAAAGCCACTTTGGTAATGTGCTTTTAAACTGTCTTTTGGTACCTCCGGTTCTGGGGGTCGTGCAAGGCTGATATTTTGTCACTATGGCAAGGGTCCTCCCGCATGAGGACCAGGTAAATTTCAACCCGCTCAGACCCACAGAACGGATTATGTTACATTATACTTACTGTATATACAGGATTTATATATTTTTATTTTAAAGATATTAAAGAATGTACTGTATTGTATTAAAAACAAGTGACTGTAAACCATAGTGACTGACAAATATTTTCACACCCTGATGAAATACTGTATCAGTGTACTCTCAATTCTCACAGTGCTGTGCACATCAGATTTACATTTCAAATTCGAGAGGGGATTTTCCAAAGCATTACCGTTCAAACAACAGGCCTCTAAGGGTTGGGGGAGGGGGATGGTGTGATTAGACGCAGGCGTGCTGAGTGTTTGTAGCTCGGCTATGAGCGGATTAAGAACACAATGGCAATATGCAGAAGATCAACGACCCAGTGGAGAGAGGGGGATGGTAGGCTAGGGTGACTCAGCCGATTGACACTTGGCTAGGGAGAGATTAAAAACTCTGGAGGTGTGTGGCTGAAATAGTTAACAGCACTGTAATTTCAAAAGGCAGTTCATCATAATAATTTGATGAATAAACCCAAAAGGCAACCCCCAAATACAGTACATAAAAAGCAAGTCACTTTAACTCCCTGTGCCCCATGCACTAAAAATGTTTTGTGGCAGAAGAATTTAATAAAGGCTGCAGTATGTATTATTGTGTGTTGATGGTTAAAATTGCTGTGCACTTTAAATGTTACAACATTGTACAGTATTTGTAAATAAATGTTTTTGTACTGACTCCACCAATAAAAGAACATGTTGAATTGCCTCACATTGTTTCCATTTGCTCCTTTGCCAGTGTAACAAATGTAGAGGCTTACTGCACTGTTTTTTAACTGCCTGGTCGCGCAATTGGCGTAGGAACTACGGCAATTGGCGTGGGAACTAGGTCAATTGGCGTGGGAACTTCTGTTCTAGGGCACCTAGAAATAAAATTCATTTTTCCCCTAGATGTTAGGAACCCCCTCACTTGACCCCAACAGGGTCCGAGCAGTAATGGTGGCGAGAAAGGGTCACGCCGGCGAGGAGGGTCCTACCATTGAGCGCAATGGCGGAGAAAGCTTTGAACCGGCTAAGTCAGAATGAGCAGAAACCTGGAACCCACAACTCCGGTTCTGTTCGACCTAGAGGGCTCAGATTCAGTGACCATGTAGTCCTAGTTGCGGCAGGATTGCATGGCAAATTGCGACCCTCTCGTGGCAACAGAACTGAGTCAGGGTGATGTTAAAGTTTAGGTTTCTGCCATTGACTTGCATGGCAGAAAAAAAGCCACTTTGGTAATGTGCTTTTAAACTGTCTTTTGGTACCTCCGGTTCCGGGGATCGTGCATGGCTGATATTTTGCTACTATGGCAAGTGTCCTCCCGCATGAGGACCAGGTAAATTTCAACCCGCTCAGACCCACAGAACGGGTTATTTTACATTATATTCGCGCAATTGGCGTGGGAACTACTTAGGGCCGCGGTCAAGTTCACGGGCAACTGGCGTGGGAACTTCTGTTCTAGGGCACCTAGGAATAAAATTATTTTTGCCCATAGATGTTAGGCACTGTATACCACTGTGCAGTATACTGTGGAAAACACATACTGCTGCGGCCGAGTTTATTCGAGCATTTGCCCGTTCTCGGCCGCAGCAGTTACCTGGCGCGCGCCGGAGGGTGCCGGGCGCGCGCCGAAGCAGCGGAGGAGAGGCCCGCTGATCGCGGCTTTCTCCTCTCTTCTCCGGGTCCACCGGGTCCCCCGGAACCCCCTGCCGCCGTCCCCCAAATCGCGGGACACCAGGGCTCCCTCGGGGAGCCCTGGACGCGCATGCAGGGGGCGCAGGCACCCGATGACGCGTGACCGCGCATCAGTGACGCGCGGCATGCCGAGGGGATGCCACTTGCAAGCCGGGAAATCTCCCGGCTTGCGGAACTGGCCACACTTCAATAAAATGTGTCGCCAGTGTAATGAAACGATACTGAATATGTAGAATAAATGCATAGTTTTATTTATTCGGGTTTATTACACAGTATACTGTACGGCCGGAAAACATCAGCATACAGTACAATATTATCCATCGAAATCCCCCAATTAGCCGTTTTCTTTTCTGAGGAAAAAAAGAAAAGTTTTAATGTACAGTAATGGTCACCCCCCTAAAGAAGTACCCAGCCAGCCCCACCAAAATAATACGGCAACAAGACAGTACTCACCATTGAATTTCCCATTCAGCTTGCGCTGGCGCCGGTCCACTGCCAGTCCAGCTTTCTTCATCATCCACGTCGATAGTTGGCAGCGGGACTAGTCCACCTGTAGTCAGCAGGTGAGGCTGGAAATCGCTTAGGTACATGCAAGCTTCATCAAAACTGCATGCCAAATCCAGCTCAGCCTCAGGCTCAGGCTCAGGGTTGTCACTGACAGTGGGACCGTCATTGGAAGCCGGTGCTGGTGCTGGTGCATTGCTTGGCAGCGACTGTCGCTTCTTAATTGGTTTTAACACGACCCTTTGCCTTTTGCCGCCTCCATGATCATAGATACTGGAAAAACCCGGTGATACACACCAATACCCTCCAACAAATTGGGGCTCAATACGGTGAAAACATGGGTCACTACATAACCTTTTCCTTACTGCACGCTTCCACGTATGAGGAGTTGGCGAAAATTTGTAAAAGTCATAGTTTTTGATTAAATACTGATAAATTTGAGCAACTGTTGCCATTTTATCCTCTGTTGCATTAATCACGGCCCATATCAAATACGCGTAACTTCTGTCAGATTTTTGGAAAGCAGGCTGCACTTGAACACTCATGGTGGGTCTCTGCAGAATAGTGTAACACAAACTGAAACTGGTCTTTGTCTTTCTTTAATATGAAAAGCCTAAATTGATACATTTTGGCAACTCTTCCTTCAGTCTCAAGGCCAAGGCCAAGTTACAATGGCACACTGTGGTACAGTATCTTTTTTAAACGAAACACCTGCAAGCCGACACATTACTGATTCGGCGCATTACAATTCATGAATTTCTGCCATCTGGCGGACACGCGAAGCATTGCAGCCTATTTAAATCCGAACCATTATCAATAAACCCATCAACCGCGCGTCAGCCGGGCATGACCCCTGGCTGGGAAGGCAAAAGGAGCGCGGCATGCTCCAGGTGAACAGCGTGGCATTCCAGGAACAAGCCAGGTAAAAGCCGGTGATTTATAAGAATAAAAGCTGCCGCAACAGTAGTTAACATCAGATCGGATTCACTAACATGTCCCAGCACTTGGTGAATCCGACCCATAGTTTCAATCTTGCTTTGCTTGCATTAGCTAAATGCCTGGCTCTTTTTTTTTTGCCTCAAAGCATATGTAGTGCTTGCAATGACCTACTAATTAGGTACTAACAAAGGAGGGAGTAGGTGTTATGATATATTTTATTGGACCAACTAGCAGTTGATATGTTACAAGCTTTCAAATCTCTTAGGGTCCTTCAAAAAATGTATCATACCACCTACACCCTCTCCCTCCTTTGTTACTACATGGAAGAAAGGACTAACATGGCTACCCACCCTTCTTTGCTTACTACTAATTAGATGCAGAGATGTTGGCCCAGCCCTGCATATATTAACCAAACAATACATCAACTACATCGTTCACTAAGAATTTAACACTTATTTTGATGTAACATGATGGTAAAATTCTTAACTATATCAGTGTTTCCCCATCAAAAAAATGACGGCTCTGGTAAAAGATAGCAGAGAATAGGAAGAAGTGTGACTGTTATGGGCTTTCTAGTTCCCACACTGTAAGTGAGAATTAGGCTGTAATTCAAAAGGTCCATACTAGGCCTTGTGCTGGAGAGAAAATATCGGGTGGGAGTATTTCTTCTCCAAAGCCAATGGTGAGGACTGGGAAGGACTCTATCATGATAAATAGTATCATTGCTGATCTCCTCTTCTCCCTCTACCACTTGCCCTTTTGACCCCATTCCCTCCCATCTCCGAAAACCTATTGCTCCTAATGTAATCCCCACACTCACACAGATTTTGAACACCTCTGTCTACTTCGGTACCTTTCCCTCCTCCTTCAAACATGCAACAGTTATACCATTACTAAAAAACAGCAAGCTTGACCCTACCTGTCTTTCTAACTATTGTCCTGTCTCCCTCCTGCCTTTTGCCTCTAAACTCCGTGAACACCTTGTATTCTCTTGCTTGCTCCATTTTCTCACCACCTATTCTCTCCTAGACCCTCTACAATTTGGCTTCTACACTGCTCACTCCACTGAAACAGCCCTCCCTAAAACAACTAATGACCTCCATGCTGCCTAAGACAAAAGTCATTACACTCTGCTCATATTACTCAACCTCTCTGCAGCAATTGATACTGTGGACCACGCTCTTCTCCTTTACATTCTCCATACTCTTGGTATCCGTAAAAAAGCTCTATCCTGGATCTCCTTTTACCTCTCCCATCATATGTTCAGTGTCTCTTTTGTTAACACCTCCTCCTCTATCGATTTCTCTGTGGGGGACTCCAGGGCTCTGTCCTGGGACCTCTTCTCTTTTCTCTTTACACACTCTCTCTAGTTTACCTAATCATCTTTTGGGTTCAAATATCACCTCTATGCTGGTGACACACAAATTTACTTTTCAACCCCTAACCTTACACCTGCTGTAGAGACCAAAGTCTCTCTGTTATATCATCCTGGATGGCACTCCGCCGACTGAAACTTAACATGGCAAAAACAGAGCTCCTTATACTTCCTCCCAAACCTGGCCCTACTACCTCCTTCCACATTACTGTTGGAAATACGATCATTCACCCCGTAGCCCAAGCACGCTGCCTAGGGGTCACACTCGACTCCTCCTTCACATTCTCCTCTCACATTCAAAATGTAGCTAAAACCTGTTGTTTTTTCCTCCGCAATATTACAAAGATACGCCCTTTCCTCTGTTACTCTACAGCTAAAATTCTGACACAGACCCTCATTCTCTCCCGTCTCGACTACCTGCTGTCCGGCCTTCCTACCTCTCCCCTGTCTCCCCTACAATCTATCCTAAACGCTGCTGCCAGAATCACTTTACTCTTTCCTAAATCTGTCTCAGCGTCTCCACTGCTGAAATCCCTCTCCTGGCTTCCTATCAAATACTGACGTAGACCAGTGTTTTTTCAACCCTCTCCTCAGGACATGCCAGTCAGGACAGATTTAAGGAATAAACAATGAATAACCAACCACACATTTGCACTTATCCTATATCTGAATCTGTGATAAGCAGTCTATCCATAAAGCATTCTTCTGCACACTTGCCACTCCATTGACCTCCGTGAAGCAGTCCCCTCCTGGTTCACGTCCTACCTATTCAACTGCTCTGTCAGTGTTTTCCTCTCTGGTGTATCCTTCTCTTCCCTCCCTCTATCTGTTGAGATACCTCAAGGCTCTGTCCTTGGCCCTCTGCTACTCTCACTACACCTCTACTCTTGGTGAACTAATACAATATTTTATCTTTCAGTAATATCTCTAAGCCAATGGTACCCAAATGTACTTCTCCCTCTCTCTTTTGTCCTGTATCACCAACTGTCTCGCCGCACTCTCCTCCTGGATGTTCCACCTTTTTCTGAAAATTAACATGTTTGAAACAGGACTAATTCTCTTCCCTCTTCCACTGCCTACACTCAAACTATCCCTCACTGTCAATAATATCACAATCTCATCAACACCCCAAGCCCATTGCCTTGTGGTCATCTTTGACCCTGCTCTCTCCTTTATTCCTTATATTCTCTCCCTCACTAAATTCTGACATCTCCCCCTCCGAAACATTGCTAGGAAATGCCTTTTTCTCCCTCATGACACAACTAAAATCCTAATTCACTCACTCATCTTGTCCCGCCTTGACTACTGCAACTTTCTCCTCACTCACCGCTCCGCTTCTGCTGCACTTCTATGCAAATCCTAACACTGGCTTCCCATATCCCCTAGAACAGTGGTTCCCAACTCAAGTCCTCAAGGACCACCAACAGTGCAGGTTTTAAGGCAATCCTCTCATTAGCACAGGTGGCCTAATCATTGTGAATGAACCACCAGTGCACAAGCCGGGGTATCCTTAAAACCTGCACTGTTACTGGTCCTTGAGGACTGGGGTTGGGAACCACTGCTCTAGAATACAATTTAAACCCTAGTTCTAACTTACATAGCTCTCAACAACCCTTCACCCATTTCATCTCATCTCTCTTTCCCAAATATATCCCTAAACGCCCCCTACATTCTTCCCATGAAATCCACCTTTACTCCTCCTTTATTACCTATTCGCACTCTCGCCTACAAGACTTCTCCCGTACTGCAATCTCTCTCTGGAATTCACTACCACGCACCATCAGACTCTCCCTCAGCATTCAGACATTCTAAAACTCCCTGAAAACACATTTTTTAAAGTAAGCCTATCTGGTATATCTCTAACATCCACTACCACCCTCCAACCTTATTGGGACCAGCTCTGTGGCTGTACCAAACTCAACCCGAACACCCCCTAACATCCTCACCCCCAAACCTTAATGGGATCAGCTGTGTGGCTTGGTAATACATTGCCCCTTATTCCCTCTAGATTGCAAGATCTCATGAGCAGGATCGTGGTCGGATTTCATCATCTTTAGGCCGTGCGGATTCTTTAAAATCCATTGATGATGCTGGGATTTGAAAGAATCTGACAATGGATTCAACTTAAATCTGGTCCACGAAACGTCTTTATATCAAATCCGACCGTGGATTAAACATTATAATATTTATATATATATATATATATATATATATATATATAGAGTGGTCGACAAATCACCCAAAAATCTACTCGCCGAACCAAAAAATCTACTCGCCACCTAGTCCCGCCCCCAGCCATGCTTTAAAAAAATACATAAATTGAATAAATTCCTAGTAAGAACAACATTTGTTTTTGACATAAGTTTATTTATTGTATTACATTTCACTACAATTAGTCCTTGTTACGTGTGTGTGTGTGTATAAAAATGTCTGATCTAGAAAAAAAAGCCAGATGTGAATGACTAGTTTCCTGAACCCCTTAACTAGTGCCTGGACGCCCCCGCTTCACAATATCTAAAGCAGCAATCCCGCCTGGGATCTTACCTGATCCGCAGTCCCTCAATGTCCAGGTACCTGTCTTCTGGGTTATGGGGGATTCCTATGACTCCCGTGTGAAGCTTTCGTCAGATCTGGAAGCAGTATATGTTATTTCGGTGTAGGTGTAGGATAAATAAAATATCCAGAGTGTGAGACAGAGATTGTGGGTGAGAAACAGATGGTGAGGGACAGACGGAGAGAGGGAGTGGGTGAGAGACAGATGGTGAGAGAGTGTGGGTGAAAGAGTGTGGGTGAGAGAGTGTGGGTGAGAGAGTGTGGGTGAGAGAGGGTGCGAGACAGAGGGTGCGAGACAGAGGGTGAGAGACAGAGGGTGAGAGACAGAGGGTGAGAGACAGAGGGTGAGAGACAGAGGGTGAGAGACAGAGGGTGAGAGACAGAGGGTGAGAGACAGAGGGTGAGAGACAGAGGGTGAGAGACAGAGGGTGAGAGACAGAGGGTGAGAGACAGAGGGTGAGAGACAGAGGGTGAGAGACAGAGGGTGAGAGGCAGAGGGTGAGAGACAGAGGGTGAGAGACAGAGGGTGAGAGACAGAGGGTGAGATACAGGGTCTGAGAGACAGAGGGTGAGATACAGGGTCTGAGAGACAGGGGTGAGAGACAGGGGGTGAGAGAGAGTAAGGGTGAGAGACAGGGGGTGAGAGAGAGTGAGGGAAAGAGACAGGGGATGAGAGAGAGTAAGGGTGAGAGACAGGCGTGACAGAGAGTGAGGGTGAGAGACAGGGGGTGACAGAGAGTGAGGGTGAGAGACAGGGGATGACAGAGAGTGAGGGTGAGAGACAGGGGGTGAGAGTGAAGGTGAGATACGGGGTGAGAGAGAGTGAGGGTGAGAGACGGGGTGAGAGAGAGTGAGGGTGAGAGACAGGGGGTGACAGAGAGTGAGGGTGAGAGACAGGGGGTGACAGAGAGTGAGGGTGAGAGACAGGGGATGACAGAGAGTGAGGGTGAGAGACGGGGTGAGTGGGTGAGGGGGTGACTGTGGTGAGGGGGGTGACTGTGGTGAGGGGGGTGCCTGTGGTGAGGGGGGTGACTTTTGCGAGGGGGTGACTGGGTGAGGGGGTGACTGGGTGAGGGGTGAGGTGACTGACTGGGTGATTGGGGGGGGACTTCTGGTGTCCTGTACACACACACACACACACACACACACACACACACACACACACACACACACACAGTAGACAGGAGGAGGGGGGGAGGTAGAGGGTAATGGCCGGCGATCCGAACAGGCGGCACCCCACCTCCCACCACAGGTGCCAGCCATCCGTGACTGCGCACCCCCCCTGCGCCCATCTCCCGCTTCGTGCGGGCAGCCAATGGAGTCCCGTGGGCAAGGGGACCGGAGTGGGTGAGGGGGTGACTGGGTGAGGGGATGAGGGGTGACTGGGTGAGGGGGGTGGCTGTGGTGAGGGGGGTGACTGTGGTGAGGGGGGTGACTGTGGTGAGGGGGGTGACTGTGGTGAGGGGGGTGACTTTTGCGAGGGGGTGACTGGGTGACTGGGTGAGGGGGTGACTGGGTGCACGCCGCGCGCAGCGGAGTTGCGGTGTGACTGAGGGGGCGGAGCTAAGGTCTGTGACCTGGTAGAAGATGAGCGGGTGCGCACGCGCTCTGTAAACAGAGCGGGGGTGCGCGCACCAGCGGGGGGCAGATCGGAGGCAGCAGCCGCTGCAGTACTTTTATGTAAAGAGGAGGAACCGCGCCGCAAGGGACGCAATCCCCGAATCCTCACAGTACCCCCCCTTGAGGATCGAACTCCGGACGATCCATAAATGGCTTGTCTGGGTACCTGGCGTGAAAGCGTCTGAGCAAGCCGGGAGCGTGAATCTGGTCACAGGAGACCCAAGAACGTTCTTCAGAACCGAAACCCTTCCAGTGTACAAGGAACTGCACCTTCCCTCTGGAGATTCTTGAGTCAATGACAGAGCGGATTTCAAATTCCTCTTGACCATGCACCAACACAGGAGTTGGAGGGGAAACAACATCAGGATACCTGGAACTTTGTTTGACAGGTTTCAGAAGGGAGACATGGAATACCGATGGTATCTTCATAGAGGGAGGTAAGTCCAGGCGGTACGCCACAGGATTAACCTGTTCCAGGATCTTGAATGGTCCCAAGAATCTGGGAGCCAATTTTAAGGTAGGTGTCTTTAATCTGATGTTCCTTGATGAGAGCCATACCTTGTCTCCTGTCTTAAACCTGGGCGCCTCTAGACGAAAACGATCTGCCTGGGTCTTTTGTCTCCGAACGTATTCCTGGAAATTTCTCCGAATCTTATTCCATGACTCTTGAAGAGCATTGATTCTGGCATCAGCAGCAGGGACTCCAGAGGTATTAGAAGAAATGGGAAGAGAGTTAGGGTGGTAGCCGTAATTGATGAAGAAGGGCGACTCTTGGGTGGATTCGTTTCTAAGGGAGTTATGTGCGAACTCAGCCCACGGTAAGAGATCAGCCCAATTATCTTGTGTATCCGAAACAAAACATCTTAGATATTGTTCTAATGATTGATTTACCCTTTCAGTCTGTCCATTGGTTTGCGGGTGATACCCGGAAGAAAAAAGGAGCGAGATATTGAGTCTTTGAGAAAAAGCTTGCCAAAACTTGGATACAAATTGGGATCCACGGTCGGACACAATTGAAACAGGAACCCCATGTATACGAAAGACTTCTTTGACGTAGATATCAGCTAGAGTTGCAGAGTTAGGGAGGCCCTTGAGGGGTATGAAATGGGCCTGCTTGGAGAACCTATCCACGATGACCAAGATGGTATTCATGCCATTGGAAATGGGCAGCTCCACAATAAAATCCATTGATAAATGGGACCAGGGACGTTCAGGAATGGGGAGCGGGCGTAGCAGACCAGAAGGCTTTTTTCGGACGGACTTATTACGAGCACAGATGGAACAAGATGAAACAAATTCCTTAATGTCGTTCAACATCTCTGGCCACCAGAAAGTACGTCTGATTAAATCGGTGGTTCTTCTGATCCCAGGGTGACCTGCCGACCTGGAAGCATGACCCCACTCCAGAATTTTTTGACGGAATTTGGTTGCCGCATATAGGCAGCTCTCAGGTACCTCCAGGCCCTCTGGAATCCGGGTTTGAGAGTCCAGAATCTTGTCCAAAATATCGAAGGAATTTGCTGCAATGATCAATCTTGAAGGAAGAATAGTCTCAGTAAGGTCGTCGGATCGGTCTCCGGAAATGAATTGACGGGATAAAGCATCGGCCTTCAAATTCTTTGTACCAGGAATGTAAGAGATTACATAGTTGAATCTTGAGAAAAAAAGAGCCCAGCGAGCTTGACGGGAACCAAGGCGTCAAGCACCTTCAATATACAATAAATTCTTGTGGTCAGTAAGAATAAGGATCGGTTTCTCGGTACCTTCAAGAAGGTGTCTCCACTCTTGGAGTGCAAGTTTGATAGCCAAAAGTTCTCTATTACCTACATCATAGTTGATCTCCGCGGGGGAGAATTTCTTGGAAAAGTAGCCGCATGGATGCAGGTGATCTTGAGGTGAATGTCTTTGGGAGAGCACTGCCCCGGCTCCAATATCCGAAGCATCGACCTCCAACGTAAAGGGAAGGGAGGGGTCGGGGTGATGCAAAATGGGTGAAGGCCATTTAAAGACTCAAAAGCAAGATCAGCCTCCGGTGGCCAGGAGGAAGGATCAGCATCTTTCTTGGTCAAAGCGGTAATAGGAGCAACCAGTGTGGAGAATTTGTGGATGAACCTACGATAATAATTGGCAAATCCAAGGAAACGCTGGATGGCTTTAAGCGACGTGGGCTGGGGCCAATCTAATACCGCCTTTAGTTTCTCAGGATCCATGGAAAATCCCTTCTCGGAGATTATATAACCCAGGAAGGAAGTAGAATTTTGGTGAAACATACACTTCTCCATCTTGGCATACAGACGATTCTGACGAAGCCGAGAGAGTACTAGCTTGGTATGCTGGATATGTTCAGGCAAGGATTTAGAAAAAATTAGTATATCATCAAGGTATACAATGACGAATAAATTGAGAACATCACGGAAAACCTCATTAACAAACTCCTGAAAAACCGCAGGGGCGTTACAGAGTCCAAACGGCATTACTAGGTACTCATAATGGCCGTCGCGGGTGTTAAAAGCCGTTTTCCATTCGTCTCCCTCCCTTATGCGTATCAGGTTGTAGGCACCCCGGAGATCAAGTTTGGAGAAAATGGAGGCACCTTGTAGACGGTCAAACAATTCAGATATGAGTGGTAATGGGTAACATTTCTTCTGTGTTATCTTATTCAAGCCTCTATAATCTATGCAGGGGCGAAGAGATCCGTCCTTTTTCTTTACAAAGAAGAACCCTGCCCCAGCAGGAGAGGTGGAGTTCTTAATAAAACCTTTTTTTAAGTTCTCCTGGATATACTCGGACATGGCTCGGGACTCAGGAAGGGACAGGGGGTAGGACTTGCCTTTAGGCAGAACGGCACCAGGAATCAGATCAATGGGACAATCGAAGGGACGATGTGGAGGAAGAGTCTCTGAACGGACCTTGTCGAAAACATCAATAAATTCATGGTAGACTTCTGGAAGGGAACCCTTGGAAGGATCCGCAGACTCTAACTCAGCAAGAGAGAGTGAAGTGAGAGCACAAGGAATGGCACATGGGGTAGACCAACGTATGGGTTGTTTATCAGTCCAGTCAATCACGGGATTGTGCAGTTGTAACCAGGGGAGACCCAAGATTACCTGTACAGATGGTGAATGAATGACGTCCAATGAGATTTGTTCCTTGTGTCCGTCCTTGGTGGAAAGGGTGAAGATCACGGTCTCCAGGGTGATAAAGGCAGGCTGGAGTGGACGACCGTCTATTGCTTCGAGTCCTATGGGAGTGGACTTCCTAAGCAGTGGGATCCGGTGTTTTATTGCAAAATTCTGGTCCACGAAATTTCCTCCAGACCCAGAGTCGATGAAGGCAAGTGCAGAAATATGAAAGTCCGTACCCTCCATTATGATAGGTAGAAGGATCCTTTTTGGCATACTTTCCTTGGAAGAGGAACAAGAAGATATGGTATCCAAAGCAACTCCATCATACCTTATAGGCCGCTGGCGTTCCCCTAGACGCGTAGGACAGCGGTACGCCAAATGACCAGCTAGGCCACAATAAAGATATAGCCCCTCGCTTCTCCGGCGCTGTTTTTCTGTAAAGGACAAATGGTGAGTACCCAGCGGCATGGGGTCTGGTGCTTCAGGTACTGGAACAAAAGAAGGAGAGAGAGTAGGAGAGATAGGTATAGGTATCGGCATACGTGTAATCCGGCGTTCACTTCGTCTCTCTTGGAGGCGTTGATCCACCCGTATACATGTAGAGATCAGATCCTCCAGGGCAGTG
The DNA here is from genome assembly GCF_040206685.1 of Ascaphus truei. Classification (NCBI taxonomy): domain Eukaryota; kingdom Metazoa; phylum Chordata; class Amphibia; order Anura; family Ascaphidae; genus Ascaphus; species Ascaphus truei. The sequence continues at coordinate 60,350 of NW_027453898.1, read as the reverse complement.
GGTCTTTCACATGCAGCCAATTGATCTTTCACGGAGTCAGAGGCCATGCCAGAAGGCTGCAGTTAAAGCCTCGTTGTTCCAACCGGTTTCCGCTGCAATAATCCGAAATTCAAGAGCGTACTTCACGACGGTCCAGTGGCCCTGGGTGATATGAAAAAGAGAAGAGGCCGCAGTCGCCTTGCGGCCAGGAGTGTCAAAAACCTGCTGAAACCTTTTTTTGAAAGAAATAAAGTTCTGCGTGAGTTCAGGCATTAACTCCCAGATAGGATTTGCCCAGGCCAGTGCATCTCCAGTTAACAATGAATAGATATAAGCCACTTTAGACCTATCAGTAGAGAAGCGAGAAGGGGTTAATTCAAAGTGGACATCACATTGGTTTAGAAAGCCTCGGCATCCTAGGGGTTCACCCGCATACTGATTGGGTGACGGAAGACGTGGTTCCTGGGGTAAGTTTCTCACTAGAGTAGCAACAGTTGTGGTTTGGCCCACCTCAGGGGGGTCAATGTTTGTTTGGCTGAACATACTGTAACGCTTGCGCGAGCCCACAAACAAGACCTGACCCCGGCACTGAGGTGGGAAGGACTGTGCCACACACCCACAGTAGCGGGGGCGAGCCCAGAAGGTGTTTTGTAGCGTAGAAGAGGAGCGGGTGCGCACGCGCTCTGTAAACAGAGCGGTGGTGCGCGCACCAGCGGGGGGCAGATCGGTGGCAAGCCTGCAGATGCGTAGTTGTAAAGAGAGGACCGCGCCGCAAGGGATCTGAAAGACAGATGGGGGGGAGGGATGGGGTGCGGTGATGGGGGTGTTGTGGATGAGGGTGATTCGCTGAGTCATTGTAAAGAGATGGAACCGCGCCGCACGTGACGCTCTCTCAGTGATCTCGTGAGCGTCTGGATGAGAGCCGAGTGCGTGAGGAGCTTGGGGGAGATCTCTCTCTCTCTCGATCTCTCTCTCTCTCGTCTCTTCTCTCTCGATCTCTCTCGATCTGTGATCGATACTCTCTGTCTCTCGATCTCTCTCTCTTCTCGATCTCTCTCTCTCTCTCTCTCGATCTCTCTCTCTCTCTCGTCTCTCTCTCTCGATCTGCTCTCTTCTCTCTCGATCTCTCTCTCTCGATCTCTCGCTCTCGCGATCTCGATCTCTCTATCTCTCTCTCTCTGACGTCTCTCTCTCTCTCGATCTCTCTCTCTCTCGATCTCTCTCTCTCTCGATCTCTCTCTCTCTCGATCTCTCTCTCTCTCGATCTCTCTCTCTCTCGATCTCTCTCTCTCTCGATCTCTCTCTCTCTCGATCTCTCGATCTCTCTCTCTCTCTCTCTCTCTCGATCTCTCCTCTCTCTCTCTCTCTCTCTCCTCTCTAGATCTCTCGATCTCCTCTTCTCTCTCTCTCTCTCTCTTCTCTCTCTCTCTCTCCTCTCTCTCTCTCTCTCTCTCTCTCTCTCTCTCTCACTCTCCTCTCTCTCTCTCTCTCTCTCTCTCTCTCTCTCTCTCTCTCTCTTCGCTCTCTCTCTCTCTCTCTCTCTCTCTCTCTCTCTCTCTCTCTCTCTCTCTCTCTCTCTCTCTCTCTCTCTCTCTCTCTCTCTCTCTCTCTCTCGTCTCCTCTCTCTCTCTCTCTCTCTCTCTCTCTCTCTCTCTCTCTCTCTCTCTCTCTCTCTCTCTCTCTCTCTCTCTCTCTCTCTCTCTCTCTCTCTCTCTCTCGTATCGGGAGAGATTGGGGTGAGGGGGGGTCACGGATGCCCTGCAGGGGCCTGAGACAGAAAGGCGTGGAAGGGGCTGGCTGCCGTAAGGGGAGGATTGGAAGCGCTGAGGAGGGAAGTTGCTGAGCGGCGGGGGAGGAGGGAAGCCCACTGCTCAGAAAGCCAGAGGCGGGGTAATCTCCCCCAACACCATGAACCCGCCTCCGGCTTTTTTTTATTTTTCTCTAAAGCGCGAGCGCGGGAAAAACATCAGCGCGAGCGGGATAAATTAAAAAAACACACGTGTGCTGCTTGGGCCAATATTTACTCGCCCGGAGGTTAAGTCCACACGCCCCGGCGTGTAAATGTATATAATTCTCGAACACTACTGTATATATATATATATATATACTGATGCAGCGGCCGTTATTCGAATACTTCACGGCGCCGATTTTGAGTTCTCTGCTGTTCCCCACGCAGCATGAACGCGGCCAATCGCCCCAGGCATCTGTGCTTATCGCAAAACAAAAATCAATTTTGTTTGAATTTCATGGATTCTGTTTCTTCGTTTGCAATAAAATGGATGAATTGTAATGTGTACAGTACTGTGCTACTGTGCTACTGTGTCAATTACATGTTTTTAAAAGCCAGAACACTAAAATTTGTTTTTCTGCACTCGCCGCGATCGCATCTCATGAGCAGGATCGTGGTCGGATTTCATCATCTTTAGGCCGTGCGGATTCTTTAAAATCCATTGATGATGCTGGGATTTGAAAGAATCTGACAATGGATTCAACTTAAATCTGGTCCACGAAACGTCTTTATATCAAATCCGACCGTGGATTAAACATTATAATATTTATATATATATATATATATATATATATATAGAGTGGTCGACAAATCACCCAAAAATCTACTCGCCGAACCAAAAAATCTACTCGCCACCTAGTCCCGCCCCCAGCCATGCTTTAAAAAAATACATAAATTGAATAAATTCCTAGTAGAACAACATTTGTTTTTGACATAAGTTTATTTATTGTATTACATTTCACTACAATTAGTCCTTGTTACGTGTGTGTGTGTGTATAAAAATGTCTGATCTAGAAAAAAAAAGCCAGATGTGAATGACTAGTTTCCTGAACCCCTTAACTAGTGCCTGGACGCCCCCGCTTCACAATATCTAAAGCAGCAATCCGCCTGGGATCTTACCTGATCCGCAGTCCTCAATGTCCAGGTACCTGTCTTCTGGGTTATGGGGATTCCTATGACTCCCGTGTGAAGCTTTCGTCAGATCTGGAAGCAGTATACTGTATGTTATTTCGGTGTAGGTGTAGGATAAATAAAATATCCAGAGTGTGAGACAGAGATTGTGGGTGAGAAACAGATGGTGAGGGACAGCCGGAGAGAGGGAGTGGGTGAGAGACAGATGGTGAGAGTGTGGGTGAAAGAGTGTGGGTGAGAGAGTGTGGGTGAGAGAGTGTGGGTGAGAGAGTGTGGGTGAGAGAGTGTGGGTGGAGAGTGTGGTGAGAGAGTGTGGGTGAGAGAGTGTGGGTGAGAGAGTGTGGGTGAGAGAGTGTGCGAGACAGAGTGTGCGAGACAGAGGGTGCGAGACAGAGGAGTGCGAGACAGAGGGTGCGAGACAGAGGGTGCGAGACAGAGGGTGAGAGACAGAGGGTGAGAGACAGAGGGTGAGAGACAGAGGGTGAGAGACAGAGGGTGAGAGACAGAGGGTGAGAGACAGAGGGTGAGAGGCAGAGGGTGAGAGACAGAGGTGAGAGACTGAGTGTGAGAGACAGAGGGTGAGATACAGGGTCTGAGAGACAGAGGGTGAGATACAGGGTCTGAGAGACAGGGGTGAGAGACAGGCGTGACAGAGAGTGAGGGTGAGAGACAGGGGGTGACAGAGAGTGAGGGTGAGAGACAGGGGATGACAGAGAGTGAGGGTGAGAGACAGGGGTGAGAGTGAAGGTGAGATACGGGGTGAGAGAGAGTGAGGGTGAGAGACGGGTGAGAGAGAGTGAGGGTGAGAGACAGGGGGTGACAGAGAGTGAGGGTGAGAGACAGGGGTGACAGAGAGTGAGGGTGAGAGACAGGGGATGACAGAGAGTGAGGGTGAGAGACTGGGGTGAGTGGTGAGGGGGTGACTGTGGTGAGGGGGTGACTGTGGTGAGGGGGGTGCCTGTGGTGAGGGGGGTGACTTTTGCGAGGGGGTGACTGGGTGAGGGGTGACTGGGTGAGGGGTGAGGTGACTGACTGGGTGATTGGGGGGGGACTTCTGGTGTCCTGTACACACACACACACACACACACACACACACACACACACACACACACACACACAGTAGACAGGAGGAGGGGGGGAGGTAGAGGGTAATGGCCGGCGATCCGAACAGGCGGCACCCCACCTCCCACCACAGGTGCCAGCCATCCGTGACTGCGCACCCCCCCTGCGCCCATCTCCCGCTTCGTGCGGGCAGCCAATGGAGTCCCGTGGGCAAGGGGACCGGAGTGGGTGAGGGGGTGACTGGGTGAGGGGATGAGGGGTGACTGGGTGAGGGGGGTGGCTGTGGTGAGGGGGGTGACTGTGGTGAGGGGGTGACTGTGGTGAGGGGGTGACTGTGGTGAGGGGGGTGACTTTTGCGAGGGGGTGACTGGGTGACTGGGTGAGGGGGTGACTGGTGCACGCCGCGCGCAAGCGGAGTTGCGGTGTGACTGAGGGGGCGGAGCTAAGGTCTGTGACCTGTAGAAGATGAGCGGTGCGCACGCGCTCTGTAAACAGAGCGGGGGTGCGCGCACCAGCGGGGGCAGATCGGAGGCAGCAGCCGCTGCAGTACTTTTATGTAAAGAGGAGGAACCGCGCCGCAAGGGACGCAATCCCCGAATCCTCACAGTACCCCCCCTTGAGGATCGAACTCCGGACGATCCATAAATGGCTTGTCTGGGTACCTGGCGTGAAAGCGTCTGAGCAAGCCGGGAGCGTGAATCTGGTCACAGGAGACCCAAGAACGTTCTTCAGAACCGAAACCCTTCCAGTGTACAAGGAACTGCACCTTCCCTCTGGAGATTCTTGAGTCAATGACAGAGCGGATTCAAATTCCTCTTGACCATGCACCAACACAGGAGTTGGAGGGGAAACACATCAGGATACCTGGAACTTTGTTTGACAGGTTTCAGAAGGGAGACATGGAATACCGATGGTATCTTCATAGAGGGAGGTAAGTCCAGGCGGTACGCCACAGGATTAACCTGTTCCAGGATCTTGAATGGTCCCAAGAATCTGGGAGCCAATTTTAAGGTAGGTGTCTTTAATCTGATGTTCCTTGATGAGAGCCATACCTTGTCTCCTGTCTTAAACCTGGGCGCCTCTAGACGAAAACGATCTGCCTGGGTCTTTTGTCTCCGACGTATTCCTGGAAATTTCTCCGAATCTTATTCCATGACTCTTGAAGAGCATTGATTCTGGCATCAGCAGCAGGGACTCCAGAGGTATTAGAAGAAATGGGAAGAGAGTTAGGGTGGTAGCCGTAATTGATGAAGAAGGGCGACTCTTGGGTGGATTCGTTTCTAAGGGAGTTATGTGCGAACTCAGCCCACGGTAAGAGATCAGCCAATTACCTTGTGTATCGAAACAAAAACATCTTAGATATTGTTCTAATGATTAATTTACCCTTTCAGTCTGTCCATTGGTTTGCGGGTGATACCCGGAAGAAAAAAGGAGCGAGATATTGAGTCTTTGAGAAAAAGCTTGCCAAACTTGGATACAAATTGGGATCCACGGTCGGACACAATTGAAACAGGAACCCCATGTATACGAAAGACTTCTTTGACGTAGATATCAGCTAGAGTTGCAGAGTTAGGGAGGCCCTTGAGGGGTATGAAATGGGCCTGCTTGGAGAACCTATCCACGATGACCAAGATGGTATTCATGCCATTGGAAATGGGCAGCTCCACAATAAAATCCATTGATAAATGGGACCAGGGACGTTCAGGAATGGGGAGCGGGCGTAGCAGACCAGAAGGCTTTTTTCGGACGGACTTATTACGAGCACAGATGGAACAAGATGAAACAAATTCCTTAATGTCGTTCAAAATCTCTGGCCACCAGAAAGTACGTCTGATTAAATCGGTGGTTCTTCTGATCCCAGGGTGACCTGCCGACCTGGAAGCATGACCCCACTCCAGAATTTTTTGACGGAATTTGGTTGCCGCATATAGGCAGCTCTCAGGTACCTCCAGGCCCTCTGGAATCCGGGTTTGAGAGTCCAGAATCTTGTCCAAATATCGAAGGAATTTGCTGCAATGATCAATCTTGAAGGAAGAATAGTCTCAGTAAGGTCGTCGGATCGGTCTCCGGAAATGAACTGACGGGATAAAGCATCGGCCTTCAAATTCTTTGTACCAGGAATGTAAGAGATTACATAGTTGAATCTTGAGAAAAAAGAGCCAGCGAGCTCTGACGGGAACCAAGGCGTCAAGCACCTTCAATATACAATAAATTCTTGTGGTCAGTAAGAATAAGGATCGGTTTCTCGGTACCTTCAAGAAGGTGTCTCCACTCTTGGAGTGCAAGTTTGATAGCCAAAAGTTCTCTATTACCTACATCATAGTTGATCTCCGCGGGGGAGAATTTCTTGGAAAAGTAGCCGCATGATGCAGGTGATCTTGAGGTGAATGTCTTTGGGAGAGCACTGCCCCGGCTCCAATATCCGAAGCATCGACCTCCAACGTAAAGGGAAGGGAGGGGTCGGGGTGATGCAAAATGGGTGAAGGTCCATTTAAAGACTCAAAAGCAAGATCAGCCTCCGGTGGCCAGGAGGAAGGATCAGCATCTTTCTTGGTCAAAGCGGTAATAGGAGCAACCAGTGTGGAGAATTTGTGGATGAACCTACGATAATAATTGGCAAATCCAAGGAAACGCTGGATGGCTTTAAGCGACGTGGGCTGGGGCCAATCTAATACCGCCTTTAGTTTCTCAGGATCCATGGAAAATCCCTTCTCGGAGATTATATAACCCAGGAAGGAAGTAGAATTTTGGTGAAACATACACTTCTCCATCTTGGCATACAGACGATTCTGACGAAGCCGAGAGAGTACTAGCTTGGTATGCTGGATATGTTCAGGCAAGATTTAGAAAAAATTAGTATATCATCAAGGTATACAATGACGAATAAATTGAGAACATCACGGAAAACCTCATTAACAAACTCCTGAAAAACCGCAGGGGCGTTACAGAGTCCAAACGGCATTACTAGTTACTCATAATGGCCGTCGCGGGTGTTAAAAGCCGTTTTCCATTCGTCTCCCTCCCTTATGCGTATCAGGTTGTAGGCACCCCGGAGATCAAGTTTGGAGAAAATGGAGGCACCTTGTAGACGGTCAAACAATTCAGATATGAGTGGTAATGGGTAACATTTCTTCTGTGTTATCTTATTCAAGCTCTATAATCTATGCAGGGGCGAAGAGATCCGTCCTTTTTCTTTACAAAGAAGAACCCTGCCCCAGCAGGAGAGGTGGAGTTCTTAATAAAACCTTTTTTAAGTTCTCCTGGATATACTCGGACATGGCTCGGGACTCAGGAAGGGACAGGGGGTAGGACTTGCCTTTAGGCAGAACGGCACCAGGAATCAGATCAATGGGACAATCGAAGGGACGATGTGGAGGAAGAGTCTCTGAACGGACCTTGTCGAAAACATCAATAAATTCATGGTAGACTTCTGGAAGGGACCCATTGGAAGGATCCGCAGACTCTAACTCAGCAAGAGAGAGTGAAGTGAGAGCACAGGAATGGCACATGGGGTAGACCAACGTATGGGTTGTTTATCAGTCCAGTCAATCACGGGATTGTGCAGTTGTAACCAGGGGAGACCAAGATTACCTGTACAGATGGTGAATGAATGACGTCCAATGAGATTTGTTCCTTGTGTCCGTCCTTGGTGGAAAGGGTGAAGATCACGGTCTCCAGGGTGATAAAGGCAGGCTGGAGTGGACGACCGTCTATTGCTTCGAGTCCTATGGGAGTGGACTTCCTAAGCAGTGGGATCCGGGGTTTTATTGCAAAATTCTGGTCCACGAAATTTCCTCCAGACCCAGAGTCGATGAAGGCAAGTGCAGAAATATGAAAGTCCGTACCCTCCATTATGATAGTAGAAGGATCCTTTTTGCATACTTTCCTTGGAAGAGAACAAGAAGATATGGTATCCAAAGCAACTCCATCAGACTTATAGGCCGCTGGCGTTCCCCTAGACGCGTAGGACAGCGGTACGCCAAATGACCAGCTAGGCCACAATAAAGATATAGCCCCTCGCTTCTCCGCGCTGTTTTTCTGTACAAGGACAAATGGTGAGTACCCAGCGGCATGGGGTCTGGTGCTTCAGGTACCTGGAACAAAAGAAGGAGAGAGAGTAGGAGAGATAGGTATAGGTATCGGCATACGTGTAATCCGGCGTTCACTTCGTCTCTCTTGGAGGCGTTGATCCACCCGTATACATGTAGAGATCAGATCCTCCAGGGCAGTGGGTCTTTACATGCAGCCAAAGATCTTTCACGGAGTCAGAGGCCATGCCAGAGCTGCAGTTAAAGCCTCGTTGTTCCAACCGGTTTCCGCTGCAATAATCCGAATTCAAGAGCGTACTTCACGACGGTCCAGTGGCCCTGGGTGATATGAAAAAGAGAAGAGGCCGCAGTCGCCTTGCGGCCAGGAGTGTCAAAAACCTGCTGAAACCTTTTTTTTGAAAGAAATAAAGTTCTGCGTGAGTTCAGGCATTAACTCCCAGATAGGATTTGCCCAGGCAGTGATCTCCAGTTAACAATGAATAGATATAAGCCACTTTAGACCTATCAGTAGAGAAGCGAGAAGGGGTTAATTCAAAGTGGACATCACATTGGTTTAGAAAGCCTCGGCATCCTAGGGGTTCACCCGCATACTGATTGGGTGACGGAAGACGTGTTCCTGGGTAAGTTTCTCACTAGAGTAGCAACAGTTGTGGTTTGGCCCCCTCAGGGGGGTCAATGTTTGTTTGGCTGAACATACTGTAACGCTTGCGCGAGCCCACAAACAAGACCTGACCCCGGCACTGAGGTGGGAAGGACTGTGCCACACACCCACAGTAGCGGGGGCGAGCCCAGAAGGTGTTTTGTAGCGTAGAAGAGGAGCGGGTGCGCACGCGCTCTGTAAACAGAGCGGTGGTGCGCGCACCAGCGGGGGGCAGATCGGAGGCAGCAGCCGCTGCAGTACTTTTATGTAAAGAGGAGGAACCGCGCCGCAAGGGACGCAATCCCCGAATCCTCACAGTGATGGGGTGCGGTGATGTGGGTTTTTTTTGGGGGGTGATTGGAGTCATTGGGGGTGATGTGATATCTCTCTCTCTCTCGATCTCTCTCTCGATCTCTCTCTCTCTCTCCGATCTCTCTCTCGATCTCGATCTCGATCTCGATCTCTCGATCTCGATCTCTCTCTCGATCTCTCTCTCGATCTCGATCTCTCTCTCGATCTCTCTCTCGATCTCTCTCTCGATCTCGATCTCTCTCTCGATCTCGATCTCTCTCTCGATCTCTCTCTCGATCTCGATCTCTCTCTCGATCTCTCTCTCGATCTCTCTCTCGATCTCTCTCTCGATCTCTCTCTCGATCTCTCTCTCGATCTCGATCTCTCTCTCGATCTCTCTCTCGATCTCGATCTCTCTCTCGATCTCTCTCTCGATCTCTCTCTCGATCTCTCTCTCGATCTCGATCTCTCTCTCGATCTCTCTCTCGATCTCTCTCTCGATCTCTCTCTCGATCTCTCTCTCGATCTCTCTCTC